>NC_056726.1:290519184-290819184 GCF_019279795.1 Protopterus annectens | reverse complement strand
AACATTGCAAATGTAGTAGGCTTTCATTTGGGTAGCAGAGTGTTATGAAATGGAAAGTGAGAGATGATTTATTTATTTTTATTTTTGTTTACTGGGAAAGTACAACTGGGTAATATCCATTTTCAGCAGTGGCCTGGGGAGAAATGCTCCATTTGCTTAAATTGCATTATACTAAGTTCCATTCAAACACAGTGTAGCTACATTTCTATTTACATTTATACACAAACAGTGGTTACATTTATACATTCTAAGATTTTACAGAGGTGGAAGTTAGTAAAGAGAAAGCACATATGCAACTTAATGGATTGTACAGGCAGCAGTTATGTATAGAAATTGTTTTGTCATTTCAGTGAGAGGTTGAGAATATTATGTTTGAGGAGAGTATTTGGAGAGTAAAATTTTAACCTTGTGATGTGCATGTACAGTCCCAAGACTGGTTAAGATGTTGTTTAAGCAGTGGTTTAAAACTCATGAGCTTGTCGGAGAGTTTTATTTTTGTGGGGATACTATTCCAGAGTTTAACAACGTACTGGGAGTAGAGGGAGTCTCCTGTAAAATTATTTGACTTATTTTTACTTAAGGATTTATTAGAACAGGGGTCCCTTGCTGGACAGTAGGGCAGTAATAAGATTTGTAGTGCAGGGCATTTTTTCTGGATGATGAATGTTTGTGTGCTGTAGTTAGTTGTGAATAGTTAGACAGTTGTGCAGTTCAAGTTAGTTTAATTGCTTTAAGCTATGAGAATGGTGGGTCCTATAAGGGAGGCTGGTGGCAAGTTTAGCTATTTTACTGTAGCAGGAGGCAAGTTTCTTTTTTTGAGTATTGTTTAAGTTTGTTAGGATAGGATCGGCGTATAATAGAGTCGGCAGTAAGAAGGTAGTGGCTAGAGTTTTTCTTGCAGTATCTGTAAGGAATCCATTGATCCTATAAAGGAAGCCTAGTTTCTAGTGTGTAGATATAATGATGTGCAGTATATGGTGGTCATTTTTGAGATTATCATCTATTATAATACCTAGACATTTACCGTTAGTTACAGTTTCAGTGACAGCATTATTTGCTAACTTTATGGTAAAGATTGCTTTTGATTTTGGCAACTTTTTGAGGTTAAAAGCATTAACTTGTTTTCTTGGGGTTATGTAGGAGTTTTGATTGTTTGAGCCAGGTTTCTACATAGGAGCAAGATTTTTGGGTAATGTCTATTGTTGAGGCCGCACATATTAATGCTGAGTCATCTGCATACTGAACTAAACTAGCATGGTGAGTGGAGGTGTGGAGGTCATTAATAAGTATGTTAAATAGTAGAGAAACCAGGATAAAGCCCTTATGGACACCTGTAGTAACTGGTTAAAAGGATGAGTAGGTTTGTTGCCACTTAACAACTTGTTACCTTCCACAGAGGTAATTAAGGAACCTCAACAAGGAGTATTGTGACAGTCCGATCAAGGAGAATTGACTAAGCAGTTGCTTACTTAGCTTAGTGTGAGACAGTATCAGATGCCTTTGACAAGTCTAAGAACATACTGGACACAAGCAGATTTATTTTAGTATTATTTTACATTTGGTTACCAGGAAAGCCTGACTGGACACAAGTCCTTTTTCAGTGGGGGCCTAGGGAGAAAAGCTCCACATATAATATAGAATAAAGTGCAATTTCACAGGTACTGAAGAATAACACTATACTTTTTACGTCAAATAAAACTAGGATAATAACACTTTAAACTGTACATCAACTAAAAGTAGGGTGAAACATGGTACACTATACAGGTACAAAGATGAAACACCTTAAACTATACAATCAAATAACATTCGGTATGATATAGTATTATAATAATATAAACACCAAGTGTCTATACTTAGAAGAAGCAGTAACTGTTGACAGGAGTAGAGAGGTGTGAGGAATAAGACTTGCAAGATAAAGAAAAGTCTACTGCCTGAAAATAAGGGGGGAATATTTACCCTCGGTGAGTAAGAAGGACATGGTGTTAGATTAGCCTGGGGAGTCACAGTTACAAATCCAGTTAGCTTGTAGGTATGTTTTAGAGCTCTACTAAACTGAGCTAAGGATGTTGTGGCTGTGTATTAGTGGGCAAAGTGTTCCACTGTTTGACTATAAAATGTGAATAAAGGGAGGGTCCTGCAGAGTTGTTGGCTTTAGTGACTTGAACGAGAGGTTTATTGTTGGAGTGTAGGTCCCTAGTACTGGAGCAAAAATGTATTAGGTTTTGTAATGCAGGGATTTTATTATGGTAGTAAAGAATCTTATGGGTTAGTATAAGCTGGTTGTAAAGGAGAAGATGGGGAAGTTCAAGCCAGTTGAGTTGTTTAAGGGGTGAGCAGTAGTGTGTTTGATGTGGGCTATTGGTGGCAAACTTTGCAATTGTTTTCTAGCAGGCAAGTTTAGTTATATCCGATTTTCTAAAATTGGTGAGGACAGGGTAGGCATACAGAAGTGTAGAGATGAGATGTGTTTGTGCTATTTTAGCCATGGTGCTGTTTGTGAGGAATTGTTTATTTCTCTATAGTCCCCCCAATTTTTATGTACTTTCTTTATGGTAAGGGAAATGTGAGTGTCAAATTTCATGTTGCAGTCTATCTCAACACCTAGAAGTTTGGTGTCAGTGACAGGAGAGTTAACTGTTTTATTGTTAGAAGTGATAGTAAACCTGGGTATGGGCATGGAGTGATTAGTAGGCTGGAATATGACAAGTGTGGTTTTATTGGGGCTTAGTATTAGATGAGAGTTGGTAAGCCATTCTTCTACAGAAAGGAAAGAGGCCTGTGTTTGTAATTGCAGTTCTTGGAGGGAAGGAGAAGAACAGATTAGTGTTGAGTCATTAGCATGTTGGATGACTGAGGCATGTAGAGTAGAGGAATGGAGGTTGTTAGTGAACACAGAGAAACGTAAAGGACCAAGGATGGAGCCTTGTGGAACACCCAGTGTGACTAGGAATAAAGGAGAGAGTTCTTGCCTGCACTGTACTGCTTGTTGTCTACCTGTTAAATAACTTTGAAACTAGGTAATGGTGGGTTTGCTAAGATTCAGTTCTGATAGGGATTTAATGAGTGTGTTGTGGTTAACCATATCAAATGCCGTAGAGAGGTCAAGAAAGCAGAGACATAGTTGCCATTATTTCTGTGGTTGTTTATTATAGGATCATAGGAGGTTACTAGGCTAATAGCCCTGGGGCCCTTACAAGACCAGCATACCTCTCAACCTCTTAGCACAAGAAATCTGGACAAAGGCCGACATAATGGGAGGAACAAAGACCCAAAAATAGGGACACATTTTAAATATTGCTCCTATAAACTTCAAACGTTGCTAGAATAATAGGATTTGTGTTAGCATACATTTTCTGAAGAATATGAAGTCTGAAACTCAAATACACGTCATTATTTAGTGACTTTAATCCTTAGATCATCCCAGTGATTTGTCAAAAAAAAAAACACAATTTTTATGAGGAACAGACCAAAAATATGAGGCAAAGATCTGTACATTCTGCAAAAATCTGTACAGTTGAGAGGTATGGAGCCTAGCCAAGAGTTTATCCCCAAAAAAGAAACCTCAGTCATCACCTGTCACCCCTGTCAATGAAGGACGCAGGCAGAACCCCAGGGACAAATTTGTGGTTTTCTATCCACTCATTAAGGTTGCACTTGAAGAGGGTCAGCAAGGTACTATGTTTGACATGTATGGGAAGTCTATTCCAAAGACAGGGCAACCTCTGGGAGACAAACCTGTCTCTTCAGCAGGTTTTGTTGATATTACATATTAGATTCAGGCATTTTGAAGTGGGTAATGTGCAAGTTAGACTTACTGATATGGAGCATCTCTAGTAGGGCAGGGTCCAGAATTGCCTTGTAGGCAAGACACAGATCACCCCTGAGCAATCTATATGATACCGAGTAGAGTGATAGTGACATGAGCCTTGTCCATATAGGACAGGTGTTGGAAGCCATGGATTCTCTTTGTGAGGTACTTCTGCGGCCTTTCCAGTTGGTGCAGATGTTTGGAGAGGTACATACCAAATGGAGTGTTATACTCAATTATTGGTCTAATGAGGGAGACGTATAGAGAGGTAATAACCTCCTTTTTTCTGGATCCAGTCCCTTTACTTATGAGATGAACCAAGTAAAAGGCTTTTCTGACCACTGCTGCTACTAAACTGTCGAATGTGAGATTGTTGTCAACCTTAATACCCAGGTTTCTCACCACAGGTTGTGTACTTAGGAGGTTGCTGTTGATGTGGTGATCAGTAGGGGCTGTGTTTTTGCCGAATGTTATGATGATACTTTTTTTGCATTTAACTTGAGGTTATGACTTTGGCACCAGTCATTAGTTGTTGTGCAACCCTCTTGCAGTATGTTAATATAATTTGGGGAGTCAATGACCCAACTTACAGCTGTCCACAAACTTGGTCAACCACAGGCCTTTTGTCTTTGCCTGCACCTCTGAGAAGTAGATGCCAAACAGTAGGGGTCCCAGGATAGATCCCTGGGGAACTCCACTAGTGACAGGTCTGCTATCAGAGGTGGAGGCACCTATTTTGATCTTGTGGGTTCTGTTGGTGAGCCAGTTGACCACCCACCTGATGAGGCAGGGATTTATACCAAGTTGTGTTAGCTTTCTGATGATGCCCGAGTGGGCAATTGTGTCAAAGGCCTTGGCCAAGTCAAGGTAAGCTGTATGTACTGACCTTCCCTCATCCACAGCCTTGGTAACAGTCTCAAAGAAGTCAACCAGGTTCAACAGGCAATATCTTCCCTTGACGAATCTGAACTGAGTGGGGTCAAGTGCTTGGAGATTGCCTATGTCCTTCTTTATGAGATCCATAATAATGCACTCCATGGCTCTACAGATCAGACTTGTCAAGCTAATGGGCAATAGTTTCCAGGGTCAGTAGTGGCACCACCTTTTTGTAAGGGAATGACAATGGCAGTTCTACACTCTGCTGGAATGAAACCTGTACTTAGGCTGTGGTTGAATTGGGTGCTCAATAGTGAAACTATTTCTTGCTGTAGATGGTGCAGAATACAGCCTGGAATACTATCAGGTCCCATGGAAGCTGTGTTCTTTACCTTGGACAGGGCCTTTAACACTTGATCTATGGAGATGTGAGGTGCAGGACAAGTATCGGGGATGTCAAAAGAGCCTTTGCTGGGGACAGGGGGGTGAAGTTTGTGCTGAACCTATCTGCTAGCAGGTTGGCCAAGTCAGCAGGGTCAGTGTAAGTGATACCATTAATTACTAATTCGGAACAGACCTGGGCTTTGCCATGGAGGTTCATGATGTAACTGAAGAAGGCTTTGTGGTTTCTCTTTGTTTTGGAGGCTAGTTTCGATTCATAATTGGCTTTGGAGTTTTACACTAATGATCTAATTTGCTTGTTGAGGCTAAGGAGGGAGCTTTTCCAATTTGGAATTTGTTCCTTTTTACCCTTGGACAACAGTTTTTTCCTTTTGTTGTAAAGCCTGATGATAGAGGATGTCCACCAGACAGGTTTGTGTTTCCTTGAGGAGCAGGTTTTAGTTCTGTTGGTTGTGGCTGAGTCCATGCAGTTGTACAGGGGCTTGTGCACTGCATTGGAGTGCTGTTCAGCATAGTTGTCTGCATCCTCTGAGAGGGGCGGTGGTGTGAAGCTGCTGATACCCTCCCTTAGGAGGTTGAAGTTTTTTAGCCTGATTATGGCTGGGGGGGTGGGGGGTGGGACAGAAACTTTGAATGAGACAAACTGATGATCTGATCTCACCAGGGAAGAACATACTATGGGAGTGGTACAGCAGTCACCCATGTTGGTGAGAACCAAGTCCAAAATGTTATCTCCTCTTGTGGAGGATGAGATGAGCTGGTCTAGTGCATTAAAACTGATGAAGTCAAGGAATCATTGGGTGACTGCATTAGTGCAGGAATAGTTCGCCCAGTCTATGGTGCGGTAGCTGAAGTCACCAAGGATCAGGGTGTTAGGGGGTACCTTGATGGAGTCAAGTAGATTCAGGTAGGAGGAGTGGGTGTCCTGAGTCATGGAGGGGGGGGGTCTATAGCTGGCTATAACTTGGATGGGTGTCTTGCCAACTGTCAGTTGCACCTGGAGAAATTCCAGTGCATCATGCTGGCAAAACAGTCTGGAGGTGTACCTATCCTTAATGAAGATAGAGACTCCACCACCGTTAGTCTTCCCAACCTCATTTTGGGGTCTGAATGTGTGGAATGAGGTATAGCCTGGTAAAGCAGGGGTGCTCTCTGCAACCCTGAACCAAGTTTCTGAGACTGCACAGATGTTGACATCTTCCAGTGCAAGGAGAGCCTCCGGTGAGTGCATTTTCAGGTTAAGGCTCCTAGTGTTAAGCAGCATGACCTTCAATTTGCTTTTTGACAGATCTTTTATGTTGGAAGATTTGTCTTTGGGATATTGCCTAAAAAAAGCCCAATAGCGGAGGCAAGAGCCTTGGCCAGGATCCGGAATACCAGGGCTGACAGGTGGAGGCTATCTCTGGCAAAGCATTGAGGCCTGTCAACCATGTCATCCCAGGCAGACAGATACTGGATCCCCTTGGCATGACACCAGAAACTAAGCCAATTGTTGAAGTCAATTATTTTTTGTTGAAATTGTGGTATCATTCTTGGTGAGGGTAGGATGCTTCTTAGTACTAGGATCATACCTGCCTGAGACACATACTCTGAGAGCTCATGTCTCTCTTCATGTAGTCCAGGGAGGTACATCTCATGTCATTCACATCAACATGTACAATGACTGAGTCATATGTGTACCTGTTGTGGAGATACTTAAGTGCATGTGTGATATCTGGCACCTGCCTGACAACTGACCGTGACCTTCTCCTTGTTGAGCCTGGTGAGGGGGACATCAATGTGTCTCGCAATTGAGTCGCCAATGACTAGTGTGTTTGGTTTATTGTTATGCCTTATCGGCTGCGTTGATTTATTGTTATGCCTTATGGGCTTTGTTTGTGAGACACTGGTTTGTTGTCTGCTGTGTGTGGTGTGTTTGGTGTTGTGTGTTGAATGTTTGTGAGTGTGTGTTGGAGGGCTTTGTTGTTTAGGTAAGTTTTTATTGAGCACCTGTGTATATGTGGGGGTGTACTGTGCTTGGCTATATGATGTAGGTGGTGTGGTGTTTCTGCTGGCATTCTCCTCTTTGTCAGGAGTCCTGACTGTGGCACAAGAGAGCATGGATTCCAGGTTACTGAAGTAGATGCATTTCTTGCAAGTAGAAAAATTATTTGCTAGGAGAAGAGGGATGTTGGGTACATTTTTCAATATCTCAACAACAAGGTAATGCAGACTGTGCTCCTTGGCCTCAAATGAAAGTTCTCAGGTATATGAATAAAATGCTGCTGACAGTATGTGTGTAACATGAGTGTTTGCTAAGATAATGTAAATTATTTACAAAATATTTTAAATGTAATAGTTACTGTGTTTATCAGTCATAGGTTCATAGAATGATACTAGGCTATTGGCCCAGAAGCCCTTATAAGCCTAGCCAAGAATTTCAGCCATGTTCCCACAAAGTCAGCACTTGTTTTCCCTGCCCAGCAGGGACACAGGTGGGATCCCATGGGGTATATTTTCTGTTTCCCATCCAGTCATCCAGTTTCCTCTTAAAGAGGGCTAGTGAGGTACTCTGCTTGACATGGACAGGGAGTCTGAGTGTGACTTATAAATTTGTTAAGACCTAGAACCTAAAGTGTACCACTATAAAAATAGTTTATGCTGATGAGTTTGCCATTTATACTTCATAATCCCTGTGATCCCAGAGATATGAACATTTGTTTGAAATGTGAGGACATAATTTGATTCTGTCAGAAGGTTTAGGCTCCACCCATTGGAAGTTACAGTGCAAACTTCATGAGCTCCACTGGAGTGAATGAGTTAAGATATCTAAGAAAGTAGAGCTGAAGTACTGAACAGCTTCATCAAGGCTAAATCCATGGAGGCTGGTGAAGCTGATCAGAGAAGTGGAGTTACAAGTTAACCAGTCAATGCTGAAGTCCCCCGAGATGATGGTTTCATGTTGGAGGAACTCAGAGGCCCAGTCAAGTAGGGTTTTAGGGTGGGTATGTTGTTGCTGGGTGGTATGTAGCAACTGATTATACTGACACTTTTTCTGGGGTTAATTTTTAGTTTTGCAAGTATAATTCCTGCATTGCCTAAGATAGGTGTGTGTATCCAAGCTTTCTACCTTTAGTTGATTTTTAAATAGTAAAGCTACACCTCCTCCTTTTTAAGATGTACAATCATTACATAGGAGATTATAGCCCGGTGCTAGAATTTTATTATTGGAAATGTCAGGTTTAATCCAAGTTTCAGTTAATAATACTAAGTCGGGAATATAGGGAAAGATTAGTGTGAAGGTCATGGACTTCTTTGCTAATGCTTCTGACATCCATTTTTAATATGAGCAGGTCATTAGCTTTTTTAGGAAGTTGGAATACGTTATGAGATAGATTATGGTTAGTTAAGTGGATATTGTTAACAGATGGGCTTGGATTAGGATGTACATCTCCACTGAGAGATAGTCTGGCTGCAATGTCTGCTTTGGTTCTTATGAGGTTAGTTATGTACTTGTCATATTTTGTAGATAGTTTATTGGTATGGTAGGGCGGCCGCAGTGGTGCAGCGGTTAGCATTGCTACCTCACAGCAAGAGGTTCCCCGGTTCGATCCTCAGCTGGGGTGCCTTCTGTGTGGAGTCTGCATGTCTTCCCTGTGGTTGCGTGGGTTTCCTCCGGGTGTTCCAGTTTCCTCCCTCATCCCAAAGACATGCTGTAAGTGGATTGGACACTCTAAATTGGCCCTATGCATGAGTGCATGTGTGTAAGTGTGTGCCTTCTGTGGAAGGTTGGGCACCGGACTGGCAACTCGACACCGTAAAACTCCACTGCCAGTCATGAGTAGACAGGTGATCCGCTGTGGCGACCCCTAACCGGGAAAAGTCGAAAGAAGAAGAAGAAGTTTATTGGTATGGTGGGAGGATAAGACAAGTTTAAGGATATGAGGATAGATGTTTATCTGTAGGATAGAGGGGATGATGGAGGTGATGAGAGGCATAATTTTATGTTGTGAGTGGTAGAGGTAGCATGATGGGGTAAAGGGTCGGGTAGATTGTTATGATATGAAGTAATGTGTGCAAGTAATATAAGGATTGTTAGTATTATTGATTGTGTAGAAATGTTTAGGTGGAGCATGTTAAGTAATAAAGTAGATATAGTTGTTGTTTGAGCTATTTTTAATCTTATTTTGGCCTTGATAGGGGTGTAGTGTTAGCTAATATTGGTTGTAATGGTAGAAGTTGATAGTGTGGCTACTGGTTTTGTCAGTGTCATTCTAATTTTCAAAGAGAGAGTGTTGGAGAGATTGCAAGAAGGGCTAGTATGGGGAGTGGTGTAGCAATGTAGTGACAATGGTGTAATGTGGTTGGATGAAGTGTTAGGGCAGTGGCTTATAGAGTATAAATTTGTGGAAAGAGGGGGTGGGTGGAAATGGGGCTAGGGTACAGGAGTGGAGTGATTCCAATTTTAGCATGTAAAACAACAAGGAGACAGCACAAGCCTAGGAAACAATCAGTCAATTGCAATGAGGAAACAGCACAAGCCTAGAAAACAATCAATCAACTCAGGTAAGTGTAAAACATAAAAGTGCACTGTGAGGCTTGCCAATAGAGAAGAATAAGGCAGGATAACTTCTTTGATTTGTCTTAGTGTGCTTTTTAAAATGATCTGATAAAAAGTAAATATGGGAGCTGACAA
This sequence comes from Protopterus annectens, assembly GCF_019279795.1. Taxonomy (NCBI): domain Eukaryota; kingdom Metazoa; phylum Chordata; order Ceratodontiformes; family Protopteridae; genus Protopterus; species Protopterus annectens. The sequence goes on along the minus strand of NC_056726.1, from coordinate 290,809,423 downwards.
GTCAGGAGAATAAGGCAATAAAGAGAATTGGGAGGTGAGTGGGGGGGGCTGCCTGAACTACAGCGACTGAGTTAGTGTGAACACCACTTTTCTAAATGGGAAGTAAGCTATTACATAAAATATAGAACTTGCCTATAGCAGCAAAAGAAAAAGTAATTGGGTGAGGATTCCTTTGACTGAAGACAGTTGATAGTCATGACGGTCACTGAGAAGAGTATAAAGTTCCCAGTTTACAGCCGCAGGTAGGTAGTATTCTTAGGAATTAAGTCTAGTAAAGTTATAGCAGCAAAAGAAAAAAAATTGGGTGAGGATTCCTTTGACTGAAGATAGTGGATGGTTGTGATGGTCACTGAGAAGACTTTAAAGTTCCTGATTTACAGCCACAGGTAGGTAGATTCATAGGAATCAAGTCTAGCAAAGTTAACGTGCACACTACTCTCAGGACCGAGGATCCTAGTGGGTTCAGGAAGGGCTTTTTCAGATCACTGTTTGTGTCAGTTTATTATATCGGTAAACTGTAGTAGAGCAGTAGTAGTGCTGTGCTGGGACCTAAGGCCATGTTGTGTTTCTGACAGCAGGTTATTTGAGGTTAGGTATTACATCAGCTGCATATGGATGCATTTCTTTAATATTTTGCAGAGGGGAAGAGAATCGCTATTAGGCTGTAGTTATTAAACTCTGTAGATGTGCTGCCTTTGTGCAGTGATATGATGTATGATTTTTTCCTCTTTGTGCAGTGGTATGATGTATGATTTTTTTCCTCAGTAATGGGCTGTATATTTCTGCTATGGACCTATTAATTAGTATGGACATAGGGAAGGCTATGACTTCTTCAGCCATTTTTAGATAGTCTGATGGTAATTGGTCTACAGCTACAGAAGTTTTTAGTTTAAGGAGCAACTCCCTTACGAGCGTGGTAGTTACTGGACTAAAACTGAAGTGCTGTGGGTGGTTTTGACTGGACAGGGGTAGAGTGAGGGGGCAGATGTGTTAGTGTCTAAGAGAGAGAATATTTATTGTATAAAGGAGGAATTTAATTGTGTGGGGATAGAGTCTGTTGTATTGTCTGTGTTTGGAGAGGGACTGGTGGTCTCGCCAGGGTGGCGAGTTTATTTAGTTATGACCAAAAATGTTTGAGTTGTTTATATGTTTGTCTTGGAGGTTAGTATAGTATGTTTGCTTATTCCATTTGACTTGGAGTTTTGCAAGGTTTCTAAGTCTGAATTGCTGGAAGGCATTTTGTATTCTATTTTTATACCAACTTTTCCAGGCTTTATCCCTTTTTAGCACAATTTTGTGTTTGTTTCCTTTGTCAGCCATGGTGCAGGGTTGGACTTTCCACTCTTATTACATACTGGTGCTAGATTATTTAAGGTCTGTAAGAATACTTTATTAAAGTATTCTATGTCAATATCTAGCGGCACTAAGTGCATTCCAGTTATTTTTGTTTAGTATTTCATTGAAAGTTTTGTTGCTGAAATTGGTTGTATTTCGTATTTGATTATAGATAATATGTTTATCTAGGTTATGGTGAGTTCTAATAACATATGTTGGTATGTGGTCACTTATGCTATGCGAGAGGCAGCCTGCTTTTGTCAGTTTGCCTGGTTTCTTTGTAAGAATCCAGTCTAATATTGAGTGTCTCCCTGAAGTTTTATTGATTCTAGTAGGTGTGTTTATTAATTGTTTGAAGTTGTACAAGTTTATGGATTCAGTGGGGGTAGTGGAATTTATGAGTTGCCAGTCTAATATTTAAGTCTGCAAGTATTATAGTTTCATAGTTAATTTGTTGGGATATCAGATACAGGATGCTTTCAGCAGTATCAACATTATTCCCTGGTGGTATATAAATTGCTGTTAAACATATAGTTTTCGTATTGTTGATTTTTAGGAGTGTTATTAGTAGTTCAGCATTGTTAAATATGGGTATTTCCTGTGGAAGTAAGGTAATGGTTAGGGAATTTTTATAGATGATTGCTAGACCACCTGCATGCTTGTTGTGTCTGTCATGCATGAGTATAATATATCCTGGGGGGGTGATTTCATTATCTGTTATTTCTTTTTTTTAACGGGGTTTCAATAGCTATGACTACATCCGGAGTGTAAGTGGCAAGATATGCATTATTTCATGGATTTTATTGCACGTACTTCTTAGGTTCATGTTTAGTAAGATGAGTTTGGGTTCTGTTTTTTGCTGAGATGCATTAGGTGACTAGTTTGTTTTAGGGTTGGAAGTGAGGGTTTTAAGAACAGTGGGACCTGGGTTGGGGTGAATATCTCTGCTAATTTTTTTAATTAATATTTTATAGAGGGAAGAGCGTGACCAGTTATATTTTGCTCTTGGTTTGATATTTGGTTGTAAATTTGAATACTAAGTTTTGAGCTATTTATAGAAAAATAAATCAGATATGGTTTGTTTGCAGAGATGGGGTATTATGCAGAAAGACAGGCTGGGTAGATGTTAATATTCTTTGTAAGGACTGGTTGAAGTCCTAAGTATTTGAAGGTGGTGGATTTGGTAATTGGTGATGAAGGCTAGTGAGGAGAAATAGTAAAATAGTCTGAGTTAGGGTCATCTTATTTAACTTGGGTTTTATCTTTTTGTAAATTAGAATAAGAAAATGTTAGGAGGGTACTGGGTTGGTTGTGGAGATGTAATTTGATAGTTACAGGGGGCAAAGATTAAGAATTTGAGAGAGAGTATTTGGTGGTAAACTAAAGTGGGTGTTATTATTGGGAGTAATTTTGATTCATCTCATGTTGTGAATTTTCATTCATCCTCAACATATGGAACTCAGATCCAACCCTCAGATCTGACTCAGCCACTATATCAGCTTGTGGAAGCCTACAAACTCTCAAGCTCTTCCCTACCCATGATGGTCTGGTCCCCATTCCCCCCAGATCTTGTTTGCCACTCTTCTCATCCAGACATGGCTGTAGACTGCTCTTGAGTTCATTTTCAAAGTCAGATAAGTCTTTAGAAAATATTTTATTCCTATTAGTGTTCTCTCTGCACCAAATGGCCTGGCTAAATATAACAAATGACACTTGGGTTCAGAGAATTATTACCAGAGGATATACCATACCCTTTTTCCGCCTGCCCCCATCAATTACAATGCTACCAGATGTTTCACCCAGTCAGTGGGAGCCAGCAACTCAGCAAGTTCAAGAGTTTCTTAAAAAAAGAGTCATCCAAGACGTCCCACCAGACCAAACAGGATCCAGAACTTACTCAGGGTTCTTTTTAGTTCCAAAGAAGACAGGGGACTGGAGATTGATTTTGGATCTCAGTGCGCTAAACAAGTCGATTACGCACACCAGGTTCTGGATGGTCATGGTACAGTCCATTCTACCATTTCTGGGAAAGGATGACTGGATGTGCTCTACAGACCTGCAGGAAGTGTACTATCATATAAAGATGAACAGATGGTCCAGAAGGTTCTTACTCTTCTGAGTGGGAGCCACTCACTATCAATTCTGGACACTGCCCTTTGATCTCATCACAGCCCCCAGGGTGTTTGCCACATGCATGGCAGTAGTAGCAGTGCATCTAAGGCTGTAGGGAATCTGATTGTTCCCATATTCAGACGACTGGCTCATCACTGCCCCAACCAGGCATCAATTGGTACAAGCAAGAGGCCAGGTACTCAGAACTTGTTTAAATCTTGGAATCAGCATAAATCACAACAAATTGAACTCACAAGTCACCCAGAAACTGGAATTCATAGGCTCAGTCATCAACACACACTCCATGGTTGGATCACTTCCATTGTCGGTAATACAGACTATCAGAAATCAAGTCAACAAGATCATCTGCAGTACGAAGACTTCAGCCAAAATAGTTTTACAAGCTCTAGGTTTGATGTCAGCAGCCATAACCCTAGTGCCCCTGGTGAGGTATCACATAAGAATATTACAATGGATGCTCCAGTGACAATGGTCCCTTTTCAGTTAACCTATGTCCACGAAGATAACAGTGACTCAATTATGCAAGAGTTACCTCTCATGATGGATGCAGTATTCCCACCTCCAACAAGGTCGACTGTATATACTTCCACAGCCCAAGGCCATAGTGACCATGGATGCTTCTCAGATTGGGGGGGGACATTACCTGGGGAAGATGGTCCAAGGCACTTGCCCCCCCAAAGAGGTCAATCTGCAGATCAGCATTCTAGAGATGAGGGTGGAGATTCTGGCATTGCAAGCATTCCAAGACTGTCTCCCTCATGGGACAATTGTGATTCAAATGGACAATATGTCAGTAGTTTGGTATATCAACAAATAAGGAGAAACCAAATCTTACCCCTGCGTTGAGAAGCTTTCAGAGTATGGCAATGGATAATAGCCTCCAATCATTTTCTGATGGCAACACACATTCTGGAGAAGTCCAGTGTGACAGCAGACAAACTTAGCAGGTCCATCCTACTCCCTCATGAATGGTCCATCAACCACAAGGTGGCTGAAATGATCTTCCATCAATGGGGTCAATCTTGCCGCAGTCTTTTTGCATCTACCCTAAACAAGTACATCAGCTTCTTTGCCCTAGTCCCCCCAACAGGGGAGATACTGAGGGATACTCTTCTCCATGATTGGACCCCCAGTATGTTATATGCCTATTCCCCAACTCCCTTGATTCCCAAGTCTCTACAGAAATCAGCCAGATTGAAGAGCAGAGTCATCCTCATTGCATTGGTCTCATGTTCTATCCCCACCTTGGATTCTGGATCCGACTCCAAACCTTCTGTCCCATCTGACAGGACTGGTTCAGCCAGACATTCCAAACCTCAGATTGACTGCTTGGTTTCTCCAATTCTACTGATAGCCAGGCAACCTATGCTTTTTTTCCTGGTTTATTCCATTTTATCATTGTCCCATAAGTTGTCCAGCAGAAAATTGTACAAAAGTGAATGGAAACTTTTTGTCTTTTTGGTGAAGCAAAATCAGATAGATCCCTTTACAGCTCCTATTCATGCAGTCCTTGATTTTCTGGCTCGATTGTTTAATGACTGTGCAAGTTCATCTATGGTTAAGGTGCAGCTAGCAGTGATTTCAAATTGCCATATGGGATTCAGGAATTCTACTTCGGCTTCCTCTAAAATTTGCAAAGTATTTTTGAAGGGTACTCTGTTGCTCAGACAGCATTTTAAAGACCCTATTCCTCTATAGGATTTAAGGCCCTGACTCAGTCTCCTTTTGAACCTGCAGCTAAATGCAATTTAAAAGTGTTATTGTGGAAGACAGCCTTTCTGGTTGCTATAAGTTCAGCTAGAAGAATATCAGAACTTCAAGTATTATCATCAAAACCTCCTTACTTAGTCTTTCATAATGACAGGGTTACTTATGTACCAATGCTTCCTTTCTACCAAATGTGGTATCAGAATCAAATATTAACCAGACCATTAACTTTACTATATTCTTTCCAAATTTCAGTAACAAAGGAGAATAGTTATAGTTACTGGACATACACAGACAGTTACATTTTTACTTACACCGTACAAAGGATTTGAAGAAAGCAAACCAATTTTTTATTTCATTTGCACATCATAGATTGGGGGAAGCTGTCACTACAGATTCTATAGCTAGATGGATTGCAGAAAGTATTTCCTTTGTATACAAAAAGTTGAATATTCCCCTCCAGAAACACATAAAGGCTCGTTCTACTAGATCCATGGCTACTACTTCTGTTTTCCTATCTAAAGCTTCCATGGATGTTATTTGTTTAGTTGCTACTTGGTCAAACCCACATACCTTATCAATCACTGTAAATTGGATCTGGTCTCAAGGGGATGAGTGGCCTTTGGTTCAGCCATTCTCAGGAACATCCTTCCTTAGGGCCCACCCAGGGCGCAGGTAGCTGGGGACTCTGTCCCATACGTTGAGGTTGAATGAAAATTGACAATATCAGATAAAGAAGTTATGTACTTACCATAATGTTCCGTCTGTGTTGTCCATTTTAATCCATCCTCAATTCCCCACCCTCCAACCCCACGCTGTCTATAGGAAGAAGCAAGTAAATGAGGACACATTAGACATCTTCCCCGGGATTCATGAAGCTCGGCGCAAGGCCGACGTTAGGCTTGCGCCGACCATGCAGCGTGAAGAGGGAGCAGTAGCGCCAAATGCATATTAATGAAGGTGTGCTGCCGACACAGCCACGTGCACAGGAAAGGAGCGCGAGTGCATAGGGCGTGTCAAAGTGCCGCACAGAAGCGTGGAAATGGCAGCTGTCGATGTGCAACCTAAAATGCTTGCATATAACAAGTTGCAAGATAGTAATCACGTCAGTGTCAGTGGATACTAAAATGTATGCAAAGCATGCAAGAAAGTACCTGCAAACACAAAGTGAAGAAGCAAACACAAATGCACGGTAGGGAATAATGGGTCCCTATCCCGCGAACAAATGACATGGAAGACCGTGTGGCCATAGTCCAATGCAGTGTAGATAGCCATACCAAGTGGAAGTGAAACGCATCATATGTTAGCGAGCCGCCAGTAGGTACGTCTAGCCCAATGGTGAGGGTCACCAGCTGACCCATAATGTGAGGGAGGGTACACAGCTGGGCAGATGTGTCCAGAACAAAATACACAAGAAATGTAGATATCTAGCGACCGTATGTCCGAATCATATCCCACAAGGCATGTAATAGTCACATACAAAAGGTATGTCCGTATTTCACATACCAAATGTGATAGGAAATAGAATAAGCACGTAAACGAAACAGAAGGAGCATATAAACAGCTACAGCAATAAGGACAAATGTAGGCTGAAAGGAACAGTATTATCCATACCGTCAACTAGGATTACCACCTGCCCCACTTTGCGAGCGACAGTCCCTCTTTGGGCAGTTGTGTCCTGACAAAAACCTGTAAAAATGGCAAATGTCCTGAGATTATAGGACAAAATTATTCAATATACGTTATGTAATAGTTGCATTAAACAGTTTTTCTGTATCTAAATTACATAAATGTTATAAGAAACAGAATAAGCAACTAAATTGCTACAAGAATAAGCTTTTATATAGGCAAGAATTTTAAGTTCTATCCTGTGTACTGACCGTGGGTATGTGTCAGCCTGTAAAATGTGATGTTTGTACCAAAAATGTCCCACTTTGGCCAATTGAAAAGGTGGCAACCCTACCGTCGACTGTGGGGAGGTGTTATCCACTACAGTCGGATATGTGTACAGAATATATCCCATCCTGGACATAGGAAAAGGTGGCATCCTACCAATGAGTACAACAGGCTGCCAAAATCCGGAAGTCAGCTGTACAAGCCGAACTTGTCAGGATGTGTCACAGTCGAACGGGTAGTACCCGGGTATACCAACCATGTAATGAAAGTTAAGTATGGGTGTGTAGCTATGTGCGTGAGGTATAGCATGTGGAAAGCAAACATGGCAGGGTAGTCCACACAACCATACAGGTACCAGACACATGTAGAGTATTCCATGTGTTACTCTGGCCGTGTCATGGGCCAACAACCAAAGCAGTGATGTATGGGGTGTGAGGAATCTGTGTGTGTGGGGTGGATGGGTAATGGTACAATCCTCCAAGGCGATACTGTGTCGTATGCAGAATAGGTGAACCGGAGGTATATGAGGGAGCAGCGGGTGAAGCTGAAAGAAACACAAACACATGTATAAACAGCTGCAATACAAGCAGACAGGCCATACTGTAGAACACAATCCCACAAACAGATGAATATTGAAATGTGTGATACAAATGTATAGATATGTCACCGGCACATACCCACAAATTGGTCCTCATGGAACTGGCCATAACAAATGCAACACACCTGGATGGAACTGGCCATAACAAAATGCAACACACCTGGATGCATAATGGACTACCCAGCATCCCCTCCACAGCACACAACCCGCTCCCGTACCTGAACGCCCACCAAATCCAGCCGTACTTGGCCTACTGGTTTGGTGCAGCCACAGCTACACATAGTGACCACTACGCATATGTAGTAGGTAGTGTCACCCTAGGCGGTTGCAGGATTGCACACGACCTCATCACATTTTCGTAACTCCAAAAAGATGTTCGGTATTCCTCTTGTTGTGGATCGGTCAATTTTTGGATATCCCTCATGGGATACGTAACCTGTGTAAACATTAGAATGGAAGACACGAAGTCCAGTCCTGTAGATATCTGGACAGAAGTTGGAATGTGCATTATAGGTGCACGACACTGTCCAGCCCTAAGTGGTCATGCATAACCTACTACCCAGGATCAAACACTTGCCCGTGATGCACGTGTCCCGACACGAATAAGCGGGAGAATATATTGCACACATTCGCATAGTGGCAAATGGTATAAGGGTGATGAAGGCACTGACGTGAACAGGATAACCCTGATCTACTGTGTGAGGGACACTTAATGTGTGTGTAGGTGTGACCGAACATACCTGTCAACCTCTGAGAGCAAGATATCTGGACAAAGCCGTGAATAAAAGTGGGACAAAGGCCCAAAAGTAGGGACAATTTGTAAAGATTGCTCTTAGAAACTTAGAAAGTTGATAGAATAACAGTTTGTACATTGGCATTAATTACCTGAAGAGTATGAAGTCTGAAACTCAATTGTCTGTCATTATGTTCTGACTTCAGTCTTTAATGATTAGCTACTGATTTGCCAGAAAACAACAGTGTATTACAGAGGTCTGTACATATTTACAGTAACAAACCTTCACATTTATTTACTGTACTACTGCATACCTGTAGTTAATTCATGTCCAAAATAATAATCCTCATATGAATGCATACAGGAAATAGTCAAATGTGAATAGGAACACCCCTCACCATGGATTATGTATTGTAACCACCCCCACCCTGTATTGCCAACATAAAAAGCTGCTGACAGGTGCCGAAACACCTGTGTCTGTAAACACAGGTAAAAATCTATAAAATGGACAAATTCTGTCCATGTGCTTTGTCTGACATTTGAACTCAGTCAGGGCAGTTCCTTTCACCAGGAGGACAAGCCTAAACCCAGATCACCACATGAACACCCTGACAATCAAAGAATTGTATGTGTCAGGACTATAAGCCTTGGAGTTCTGCATATTCTTGGAGTGATTAAATATGCAGCTTGGGTCCAGAGCAGTAGGGAATAGGTAATGTGTAATATGTAGTACCGCGTTTTTCCCAGCAGGAGAATGGATGCCTGTGTTGTAAGTGAAGCGGTGAGGCATATGTTAATGTAGCTATGTACTATGGGTATGCATATAAATGAGTCAGAACACCAATAGTATAGTGGTTACAGCATCCGGCCAACGTGAATGCAGTCCCGGGTCAACTACGACTACAGCACATATAAGTTTAAAGTGTAATGAATTTGTCTGTGCTGTAAAGACATTTAAATATGTAAAGGTGAACGTGTGTTTCGCATATGTCCGCTAACCGGATTACAGATATTTTACTGGTACCGTCACAATTAATAAAGCCCAAGTAAGCACAAAGTTTTAGTAAACATATGTAACCCACAATAAGGATATGCAAGTGCGCCTGCGCGTGTGTAATCCGCTCACAGCATAGCAAATGAATGCTGTTTTCTACACGTTTAGTTATATATCTATACATGGATATATATATTTGTAAATAGATATATATCCACAGACTTAAACTAAATAAATATATGAAATAAAGAATGTACAGACATATATATATATATATATATATATATATATATATATATATATATATATACACATACACACACACACACACAATACATTAATTGATATATACATAAACATATAAACATATGTCCTTGTAGATATAACACATGTACATAAATAGGTTACGTCATAGCTATTATGGATAGACATACAGACATGCAAGAAAGGTGAATACACTGCTGCTTTCCAAACCATTGCCCGGAAGGTACCAGTGTGCCAAATCTGCAAGTTTTACTCTTTAAACATGGATATAGGTGTCCTTTGCAGGACCCCAAAAATTGGTCCACTACAGGCACCGTCCTGTAATGATCGAAGCAAAGAAAGTCACATCCACAGCTACAATATAGCTGTACATGCAACAGTAGCTTGTGCAAGGGTAATAACACATGGGTTGACAGAATGTATGACATATGTCCCGATACGCGGAGAGAGGATAGTGCTTAGAAGTGTCTTCATACTTTATTATCGCTCACATTAAATATGTCTTATGACTACTGTGGAGGGGTGTCAGGTATGGGAATCATGGGTATGCAATAATGGGCCTAGGTTCCCAGGTGTTGGTTGGCACAGATTTAGTAGGTCCGCCCCATGAGAGTGATTAATATTCCTATGTGGGTATAGCACATGCCTATACCTTCCAAAAATGAAGAACCCATATACTGGATATTGTGTAAAGCATTGGGGGAAGACGTAGGGACTTATATCAGTGTCATGTAAGCGATTATCATGGACGTACATGCGTACGAATAAGATGGTAACCATACCTCTCAACCTTTCAGAATAAGACATCTGGACAAAGGCATATTTAAATAAGTACAAATAGGGACTATGTTAAATATTCCTCTGACAAAGTTAGAACGTTGATAGAATAATGGATAATTCATTAGTATGAATGTTTTGAGGGTTATTAGTTATAAACTACTAATGTCTGTCATTATTATCTAACCTCACAGTCCTTAATGACCTGCCACTAATTTACCAGAAAGGCACAATATTATGAAAAAAGGAACAACATTATAAGTCTAAGTTCGGGACATTTACCCAAAATGTGTACAGTGGAGAGGTATGAAGGTAACCCTGTCCTAAATAAATGTACAGAACTAGTGATATCAGGTGGACAGGTGTGAAGAAAGACATGATGACAAATGACAAAACATGTATAAGTCAAAAGCATGTACCTCGATAAATGTGAATGAATACTTATGCCCTGTGATAGTCAATGTGGAAGGTTAATAGAAACAAAATAAATGTGTCCCTCAGGGTGTTATGCAGTGTCCCCGATACAGTGTTCAGTCTCCCACACTCGCATGTGAGTTCTGCCACTGACGGAAAGCGCAAATACCGGCGAACACATAAGGTAGATGATAGCATAATATGTTTTGATTAGCACCTGTTGGCTTTTGTGAGGAACACAACACTCTGGGCGGGTATGTCCTGCAAAAGGAATGTAATGGCATCTGGCCTGTGATTTCTTCTTGTGTGTAGTGGTGTAATAAAATGATATATTTGTATCAGAAACAGATACATGTTATAGGAAAGAGTATTATCGACTATACTACTACAAAAAAAATCTGAAGGTATGAAAAGCGCTGAAGTAGTCAGTTTAGTATTGACCGCAGGTATGTGTTGACTTGTCAAATGCCACAACTGTATATATAGTACCTATAGGGCTGTCACCTTTACAAATGATGAAAGTGGGAGCTGCTCTGTAGAAATGTCAGACATAGCAGGTCAAAACATACCTACAGCCATGCATACTCCACAAATAGACATATTAGCACACAGCAAAGCTTAGGCCAGGAGTCATGGAGCCTTGGCCGGTGTGTATGAGTAGAGTAAGAGTAGAGCAAGGCAAGATATCTGCCGAGCTATTCAGCAATATCCTGTAGGGGCGTGTAAGACAGCCCCTAAAATGAACGTTGCATGGACAATGTTAGGATATGCAAATTACCCCATTTGTAGGTGAAAGCTATGCAAATGATGTAAATCTGAGATACATGAAACAGTAAGCTGTCCGTGCAAGAGTAGAGTTATGTGCAAAAATGTACTCGGATGTTAACCGAGTTACGTTCTGCAAGTAGCTAAACGGAGCAATGTCAGCTGCAAATAAAGGATGAATTTAGTCGAAGAAGCATGCCAATGGCCAAATATAAGGCCAGTGGCATATTTTTCCATTGGAAATTAATAAAACTCCATTTGTCCTCCCCCGATCTCCGGTGTGTAAGCGTAGCGAAAACGCGCTGAGCTTTTAAAACAAAAAAAATATTTAAAATATACATAGAAATTGTAATTTTAGTTAAAAGTTAGTTCGCCTTGCAGGTGAATGGCAAGCTGAAGACAACATTGCTACTGAGTACTGGTTGCTATGTGTGGAAGCGCTCTGTCAGAGATGTAACCAAGCATTAGTAGGCAATCCGATGCAATTGAGGCTGAGGATAGTGAATCACAATTTGTCATGCCATATGGGCCAAGCCACTACAGTGTAAGAGTAGGTTAAGGGGACTATCAGAGTAGAAGATAGGTGACATCATGAGTGTGTATGTATAAAACACTGTAATCCTATCGGAGCAGTGTGTCACATGTTTGCTGTCAGTTACTCATCAGTGGAAGAGGCGTGTTATGATTTATCCTAGGTAAAGTCAGGAAACTGACGGTGTATGCCATGGATATCACTGATGTTTCTTGCAAACCTGCTTACAGTGTGTTCGCGCCTGTGTGCCCGAGTAAGCATGTGTGTGAGCGTGTCAGCCCGTGTGCACGTGTTGAAGAACGAGTAAGCTAGTGTAAGAATGTTGAAGCCCGTGTAATGTCGTGTAAGCCAGTGTACGCGTTTGTAAGCATGTATAAATCTGTACTACACACATCACACACGTACTGCACACTCTGAAACACATGCTACCAATACTACACACATCAGTCAAATGGCACATGGATGGATAATAAATCTTCAGAATTAACAGTGCTGTAAACTATACTACATTGATGGTCATAGCTGCAATGCATCATGCCTGCTTACATACACATAGAAGGATATCACACTTTGTGTTAACAACATTTTAACATTAATACAGTTCTATAAAGCCACCCTGTGCACCAGCTCCATGTTAGTCTGTTCCTGCATCACTGTTACACATTACAGGTGGTGGCACAGGTGTCATCATATGCACAGGGTATGGTGTTTCTTTTCCAGAGCCTGTCATTGAGCCATCCAATCAACATGTAAGTGTGTGTGTGTGTGTGTGTGTGTGTGTGTGTGTGTGAGGGACAACAGTGTTTGCATGGCCCAATATTGATGCAATGTGTGTGTGTATGTGTTAGTCCTAGCTGTTTGTTTCATGTGTGTGTGTCTGCATGTACACAGTTTCAGCATGTGTCAGCCATATACAGGAGGTTGTGGGACAGTCACAGACCGTACCTGCCAGGCTGTACAGATCGCCATTATTGGCCATGGACACCCCTCCATGCATTCAACAATATTCCAGTCCTGCACCTGTCAATGTATACACATACATTCTTGGGATCTGTATCACAACCTGTGGATAAACGGGACTCAGTAATGTTAACCTGATTTGCATAGTATTGTCAGTTAATACATAGTTATATGAGCCATACTCATCCTCCAAAGTAATAACCACTGCTGACTGTTGCTGAGATGTGCACACGACCATTTAAAGGTGCTGTATTATCATTGTTTTCAATGTCCCTTGTAATACCCAGCAACAAAATAACTGTTCACTATACAACTATAACCCAGGATCACTACAGCACACAGTATGTGCACTATCACAGAGCCATAGCAGATTTGCATACATCAAAGGTGATCAAGTACAGATAATGCAGCACATTCAATAGTGCTAATATCCACATACATATCTATATCTATCTACATTACATATATATATATATATATATATATATATATATATATATATATATATATATATATATAGATACACACACACACACACACACACACACACTTGGCAGGGTTGGGATCAGAACACAGACCTAACTACCTTATCACACTACAGCATTACGCATGTACAGAATGCGCTACCGTGATTACTAGATCACAGCATTCACACAGGCATACGGCTAGCTTGCTGGCTTCAGCATCAAAGGTAAAGACGCCGTACAGATTCTATGGAGAGTGAATAGTGTAAAAGCAATGTACTGTTGTCATGCAGCGGGAAACTCACACACACACACATACACACATGGCAGGATTGGGATTAGAACACAGACCTAACTACCTTATCACACTACAGCATTGCGCATTTACAGAATGCGCTACCGAGATTACTGAACACAGAGCTCCCAGAGGCATACTTTTAGGTGGGTGACATCATCCGCAAAGGCAAAGACACTGATAGGGAATGTATGTGGTGTGAGGCGTCTAAAAGCATTACCGTGTCCCCAGGCAGCTGGAAGCACACACACACAGAGGCACACACTTGGCAGGGCTGGGAGTCGAACATACACCTAACTACCTTATCACACTACAGCAATACGCATTTACAGAATGCGCTACTGAGATTACTCAGCACAGCACTCCCAGAGGCATACTTCTAGGTGGGTGACATCATCCGTAAAGGCAAAGACGCCGATAGGGAATGTATGTGGTGTGAGGCGTCTAAAAGCATTACCGTGTCCCCAGGCAGCTGGAAGCACACACACACAGAGGCACACACTTGGCAGGGCTGGGAGTCGAACATACACCTAACTACCTTATCACACTACAGCAATACGCATTTACAGAACGCGCTACCGAGATTACTCAACACAGCACTCCCAGAGGCATACTTCTAGGTGGGTGACATCATCCGCAAAGGCAAAGACGCCGATAGGGAATGTATGTGGTGTGAGGCATCTAAAAGCATTACCGTGTCCCCAGGCAGCTGGAAACACACACACACACAGATACAGAGGCACACACTTGGCAGGGCTGGGAGTCGAACATACACCTAACTACCTTATCACACTACAGCAATACGCATTTACAGAATGCGCTACTGAGATTACTCAGCACAGCACTCCCAGAGGCATACTTCTAGGTGGTTGACATCATCTGCAAAGGCAAAGATGCCGATAGGGAATGTATGTGGTGGGAGGTGTCTAAAAGCATTACCGTGTCCCCAGGCAGCTGGAAACACAAACACACACACAGACACAGAGGCACACACTTGGCAGGACTGGGAGTCAAACATACACCTAACTACCTTATCACACTACAGCAATACGCATTTACAGAATGCACTACCGAGATTACTCAACACAGCACTCCCAGAGGCATACTTCTAGGTGGGTGACATCATCCGCAAAGGCAAAAACACCGATAGGGAATGTATGTGGTGTGAGGCGTCTAAAAGCATTACCGTGTCCCCAGGCAGCTGGAAACACACACACACACACACACACACACACACACACACACACACACACACACACACACACACACACAGAGGCCCACACTTGGCAGGGCTGGGAGTCGAACATACCTAACTACCTTATCACACTACAGCATTACGCATTTACAGAACACGCTACCGAGATTACTGAACACAGCACTCCCAGAGGCATACTTCTAGGTGGGTGACATCATCCGCAAAGGCAAAAACACCGATAGGGAATGTATGTGGTGTGAGGCGTCTAAAAGCATTACCGTGTCCCCAGGCAGCTGGAAACACACACACACACACACACACACACACACACACACACACACACACACACACACACACACACACAGAGGCCCACACTTGGCAGGGCTGGGAGTCGAACATACCTAACTACCTTATCACACTACAGCATTACGCATTTACAGAACACGCTACCGAGATTACTGAACACAGCACTCCCAGAGGCATACTTCTAGGTGGGTGACATCATCCGCAAAGGCAAGGACGCCGAAAGGGAATGTATAGAGAGTGAGCAGTCTGAAAGCATATTACTGTCCCAAGGTAGACGTAGACAAACACATGGCAGTGGTGTGATCGGGGCAACTAAATATCTACAGAGCACTACAACACCACTACATAGATACGGGACGTGCCACAGACAGTACACCCTTCAAGACAGTCAACCAGTGTGTTCAATGTAGGCATCCATCATGACGTTGAAAATGGACATCTGTTGCCTGGATGTCCACCATCGCTATACAGGATGTCAATGGCCATGCCCATACACAGAGGCACATCACTGACACAAGGTGTCACTGGCCATGCCCACATGCTTAGTATCACATGTCTGTTTGGAATGTACTGTGTGTCCATCTACACAACGGCGTACTGGGCATGCTCACACACTTAGCAGTTGCAAAGGGCCGTCTTGCATGCACATGGATTCTAAACACGTAAAGGCACAGTTTGGAATGTACTGTGTGTCCAACTACACAACGGCGTACTGGGCATGCTCACACACTTAGCAGTTGCAAAGGGCCGTCTTGCATGCACACGGATTCTAAACACGTGAGGGCACAGTTTGGAATGTACTGTGTGTCCAACTACACAACGGCATACTGGGCATACTCACACACTTAGCAGTTGCAAAGGGCCGTCTTGCATGCACACGGATACCAAACATGGAAGGGCACAGTATGGTATTACTGTCCCCACGTACATGAAGGTCACTCACATGTATTGACCAGTACACATGCAGGAGCCATCACAGATGCCTCAGGTGCAGATCACAGAGGTACACACTGCAGTCTACAATGTAGTCCTCAGACATCACCATGTCGTTGGACCAGCAATACACAGCCATACATCCACACAACACCATGTGACTCATGACCAGTGGACTGTACATAGGTGTACAGCAACTGTGCAGACTACACATGTACCGACAGGGTTCCATCATGTGTTATGCATTGCAATGATACCACTGTACATAACCAGGTCGGCTCTACACATACCAGGGGCCCTGGGTCTTACACAGCTGTGACAGATGACTGTCGCTGTACACCAATGAACACACATGTTTGGATATGTCATAAATGTAATTGCAGTGGATATGTGCATGGACCACACACACAACACATATGTACATAGCATAGCTTTTGCTGTCCTCCATGCAGACAAGTGGCTACAGCAATCATACGCACGCAAATGGAAGGTGGGTCCATGGCTGTTAAATGCCAACAGTACATGAGGTATCAATGTTGACCGAGGACACATTTGCTCTGTACTAGTTACCCATGACACCCATCCTATCATATAACAGTCCATGTGTTATGTATGTCAACACACATGTCCACCAATTGCAATGCATACAAACATGGCTACATGACAGGCATGTAGGACCAACACACATGTACAAACTGTAGTGTGCATGCAGCTACCATGCATGTGCGGTAGCTGATGTAAGTAACTCATCTGTGCCTAACTACAACATGCAGTTGCAATGCAGCCCCATCATTGACACCTGTATATGGTGACATACTGACAGTACAGTAGGATGTACATCAGGTATGGATGGATGTGTGTACATAAAGTGGTGATCCACCAGTGTAGATGGATGTTCGCCGGGGACGGCTCACAGGTGTGTCACACACCATCCTACCATTACATGTGCAAACAGTACACTATGTTACTGTTACTTGACAGTGGAGACATAAAACCGACACAGCGGTCGGGTGTTACCGACTGTATGTCACTTGACACCTGTAACACTTACATCCTCCCGTGTGCATATAGCAGCACAATTGCCAGACATAGCGTTGGTACACATTATGCAGCCAATACTGCTGCATGTCTGTCAGACGTATCATCATATAGCAGGTGTATCATTCACAGTACTGCCATGTGTGTTTGCATGTGTGACCATATAAGCCACATATGGTGGGGAATACATCCCAATTGTTACACACCCCTGTACACTGTTGTAGACATCTGTACATACTGCAGTGTGGAAAGCATGACGTAGGCAGGTGTGGTGTGTGTATCACACACATCAGCTATCCATATGTGTATGACAGTTGTGGTCTCCACAGTGTGTGTGTGTGTGTGTGTGTGTGTGTGTGTGTGTGTGTGTGTGTGTGTGTGTGTGTGTGTGTGTGTGTGTGTGTGTGTGTGTGTGTGTGTGTGTGTATGTATGTATGGCTGTCTGGTGCATGGAGTGAGGGTGTATGCTACCATACAGAACACACAGGATCCCTAACCCCTCATGGTGATGCAGTCTACTACCCTGTTGATACCATCGGTCTCAGCCATACTGGCTACCTGTACATGTCCTTTCTCTGTGTCACGTCGTGTGGGTGCACAGTACTGTGAGGGTGATGACCACATAGGCAAGTGTCCTCACCTCAACACTATGGGGTGTGCGTTATAGTGCTGTTGACCCCGTGAGTGTGGGCATGTTCCTGTAATGTGACAGGGTATTACTGCTACACAGTGAGGCCTCATGCTATCAAGTGGCCTCTAACGTTATCATTGGCCAGACCACTGTGTACAACCCCTGCACCATGTCAACATACCTGTGATGTGACCTGGTATGGATGTCACGTCTCTAGCCACTGTAGCCTATTAAACTGCACACATGCTGCTGGATCAGTATATGTGTGGACATCTGTGGTATGTTAGACTTTCCAGCTGTCTGGTTGAGGCTATGTATAGCATGCTGAGATTGCCATATGTGACTGTGAATACTCCACAGTTACACATGGGAGACTGCAAACACTGCTACCTGTAGGCACATGCAAGTAGACCATAAGGAGGGAACCAGGGCATCATTACCAACATGCTGTTACTGTTGTTACCAAGACACATACTGTGAACATATAACAATGCATGCTACACCTGTACTACATGGTATGTCTGGTGCGTGTCAACAGTACACAACTAATGTAATATACACGTCTCTCACTATTCTTACACAACTAATGTTATATACACTTCCCTCACTAGTCATACACAACTAATGTAATATACACTTCTCACTATTCTGTTCACCCTGTGCATCAGACCATTTGAGCATGTCCCTGCACCGATGGTGTGGATGACAGGGATGTGGTACAGGCTTCATCATATGCACAGGGTGAAAATGTTTGCCAGGGGCATAGGCTGCACCAATGGGTGACATCATGTGTGTGGGTAAGGGCCGGTGATATGATTGGACATGTCTGTTCAGTATGCATGTGGGTGTTGTGGTGCCCTACAGATGTGTTTGCTGTGTGCGTGTATGTGTGAACACAGTTCTGCCTTTTGTGAGGCCTACACAGGGGTATTATTGACAGCTCCAGATTGTACAGACCAGGTTGTACAGCTCACTGTGTCCGGCCGCGTGACCTGTGCCTGCCAGGGGTTGCATGGGCACTACCAGGCGGAGGTACAGATTGGCTACTGTCCGACGACACATGTCCACTGGAACTGTGTCCCCACTGGGGATGTCCAGGGCCATGTCCTGGTGTGGACAGCGCAGCAGCAGCTGCACTGCTACCGGCACTATGGGAGCAGGCATGTGAGGTGGCATGCTCACATCGACCTGCACTAGGTGATGTAGCTGGCCTATGTCCACATGGCCTATGCCTCACTCCTACCAGATGTTCCAGCACAGACAGCTCATGCTAGCGGATTGCCATGCCACAGTCAAGGATTCTGACCATGTCATCCAATCGCCTGTCCAGAACATCAGCAATCTGCTGTTGAGCATTTGCCAATGCCTGGATGTTGTCATTTAGGGTACGGATAGCAGCCCTCTGCAGCCTCTGCCCTTCTCTGTTCTGCCATTCAGCACGTGCCTGTGCCGCCATTACAGTCTGGAACATGTGTCTGGTGATACCAGCTGCTGCACTCTGTCCTGCAGGTGCATGTCT
Organism: Protopterus annectens; assembly: GCF_019279795.1. Taxonomy (NCBI): domain Eukaryota; kingdom Metazoa; phylum Chordata; order Ceratodontiformes; family Protopteridae; genus Protopterus; species Protopterus annectens. The sequence continues at coordinate 290,789,934 of NC_056726.1, read as the reverse complement.
GCCAGAGGTCCTCCTACGAGCAGCACCGGCCATATGCCTGTGTGACACATCTGCAGACATTACACTGACACCATGGTGTGGAGACACACCTTCTGCAGCCACCACACGTTCCTGTTCCACGCTAACAGATGCTGACTGTCCTTCCTCTATGGCCACTGGTGATGCGGTATGTGTTGGCAGCAGAACTGTGTGCAGGGAAGAGGGGAACATAGCTGAGATGGCAACCATTGGCACAGATTCAGCCCCTGACAACCCTGCCTGTACCTCATGCATATGTTCATCACTGCTAGTATCTGTGGGGATACTAACATCAGATGGACCGCAGGAGGGTAACACACCTACATCACCTGTGAATGCAAAGAATGACTCTAAATTACAATAGACACACACATAGACACACACAGACACACACACCATGCATGTGATTTGACAGACGGCATGCAGCATGCCTGTGATACAGCAGATGGCATGCAGCACAGACATTAATAGTGTTAGTAAGCATACCCCCTGGGGTGCACACTACAGCAAGCAGGTGTCATATCAGTAGCCATGCCGTTCACACAATCATGGTAGTATGCATGCATCCCCGTGGTACACCATGTGGACCAGAACAGGATAACAGTACACATGGCTGACGTGACCTTGACATGTAATCTGCTGACGTGTGCATTAACATGCATACATATCTGACACAATGGTGTCCTGACACATGTACAGCGTCGTAATGGGCATCACATTGTGGTGTACAGATAGAATGCATGTTTAGCAAATGTGCATGTGCATGGAAGGGGAGTGTGAGCCATCTACATTGCTCTACAGTGTGAAGTACAGACACTGTGCCATTGCATGGCATCATGAGGCGTCTATATTGCTATACAGTGTATAATATGTACACATTGCATAGCCATAACTGCATGCATACCCATGACTTAACTGTGGATTGTGACCCACGATGCTGAGGTGTATACACACCAAACCATGCTGTGTCATGTGACAGGTCACTGGAGGACCTACAGATGACACCCCTGCACAACAACTACAGAGTCTTAGCTGCCTGGCAACCATTGTCTACACATAGCGGACTTGTCAATTCACCATGTTCCACATGACATTGATGTACCACACACATGAGGTGCACAGCTAACAGTGATGTCCTACAGCAGCAAGGGAAATGTACAGTATCTGTGGCCTGATGTGGTGTCAATGTCTGTTGAAGTTGTAGAGGTGACTACTGTCATGCTATGACACAGGCGTGATGTTCAACACATCTTATATGGTAGATGTCAGTGACACCTCCACTGGCTGTGCACAGGTTTTTAGGATGTCCAGTGTACCACATCAACTGTATAATCGGTCAACTAAGGCTATAATTGGACCATGTGTGGACAATGTGAAACAGGGTGTATACATATCACATCTACTGTGTGGCTACATATCTCTGGCCATCCCCCATGGCCATGTGTGCACATGTGTTGGACAAATGAGTGTGATGGCCATCTATCACACATGTCTGTGTTGTCCCATATGGCATACACCCATAGATGTCAGATATGTCACCATCCACAGGGCTATGCAGACAACAGGTTGTATGTGGGGTATGGGTTATGGGATAGTGTGACATTATTGCAGCCAAATACACTACATGTCTGGGACATGCCAGATGGCACATCACAATGTGTGCACCCATTGCAGGGGCATATAACACAATGGTGACTTCTGTGGGCTGCCCATATCACAGCTCACTGTCTGGTACTGTTTGCGTACCACACGTGTTGTTCCAATGTATAGTACATATGCCTCCATTGTAGAACACCTCCACCATTGTATGCACAGCTGGCCACACATGTAGCAATAACAAATACTCTGGTTTAATGTCGGTGTATCATTTCGTTTGTATATATTGCACATGGGTGGCCTGTGTGAATGATGGGTGACGCGACCTGTATATCGTGAATGGAATGAACATCAAGTGTACAAGTGTTAACTGGCCACATGGCAAATAGATCTATGCTTTAACATGCCTGATACTGATGACAGTCTCACCTACAACGGACTCATGTCTTGCCGCACGTCAGAGGTACCTGTATAGGGGTGACACAGCAGTATGAACATTATCCATGACTGTATGACAGCCACAGGGTGCACTGTGCATGTTAACACATTCACCTGTACAATAGCATATAGTATGCACATGTGTGCATACACAGGGTAGCATACTGTAATATGCAGCATGTGTCCCCACATACCATGCATATGTTGTTACATTACGTAATGTACAGTGACACATGCACATAAATGGGATATAGTAACCATATGTTCAGTACTGACTTACCAGGAAACTCCAGGCTCATTTGGTTGGGAGACACCCACCTCCACGATGGCAGCTAGTGTTTGTGGATGCTGTTCTGAGGGTGACCCCAGACTGGCCAGTAGCTCCTCAGTGTGTGTGAGTGGGGGTTGGGTTGGTGGCCTACCACCTGTTCCACCTTGTTCCCTGGTGATTGCAGTGGCACGCTGTTTTGCATGTTGTATCAAGTCCGTGCAGTTTCTGCGCACCTGCTGGTAGGTGCAGTTATGGCCACCCACATCATTCACCCTCCTGTGAAGATCCTGCCACAGGTCGTCCCACTGCTTGTCATGCTGTGGAACATGGCTGAACAACACCTCATAGTTCTCATGGAGGTACGGGATGAGGACATCATCCTCCTGGCGGCTGTACGCTGGAAGGCATGTATGAGGCATTATCTGTGAGACATAATGATGGTGACAGGTCACAGTTTCAGAGATGTACAGAGATACTGCTGCACATACATTTATATGACATCTAGTACATCTGCACAGTTATCTTTGCAAATCATCATGACACTGACATGACTGACATGTTTGTGTCACACACATGTAACACCCGTTATGCATTGGATATCATCACCATATATGTGTGTCACCTCATTACAGTGTTCATACTCCATGTGAATGCTGTCTTGATGTGGGCAAGTCTGTTTGCCTGCACTGGTGTTCTTACCTATCTGCACAGGCCTGGATGTGTCCACGGTAATGCTGTTGACCTTGATACTGTGTATATGTCACATATCAACACAGACACAGCCTTAATGGACTTGAGCAGTGACAATGCACACATACGTATGGAAACCTGTACATGCATGTGTTTTGCCATATACATCTACACAGCACTGTACAGCTGTTCAACATCCTGCCACAGATTGCCTGTGTTGCACATGTGATAGACATGGGGCAATGGCTAGTCGGACGTCATTCACAGGGATGGTTATCAACTATAGCATGTACAGGCAAGGTTTCCTAGCTGTATCTGACATCCATTATGCCACCGCGAGGTACATCAGTGCCACATTATTGATCCAGACAGTTGATACTACATCTACCATGCAGCCATCACACCATGTATGACAGGGATGACATGTGCAGCTTTGATGGACAGGGTTGCTTGGTATGGTGGGAGTATGTCACATGTATGGCACAGGGATCTGTCCAGCATGTGGCGATCCTAGTATTAGGACGGTGGCTGTCCATGACGTATGTCTTTCAGATCAGCATATGGACATGTAGCATGTCCATCATCATAGTGTAGCACATGTCTTTATGCAAGGTAGACAGCATGCTGCATAGTGGAGGTGAGGATTGTGAAGGCTGGTATCGCCCATCCATGCATGGCCATTACCCCTTAAAGGTGATATGTGATCCAATATTGGTCACCCAAGTGATGTGTATGCCTGTCCAATGATCTCCGTGCTCATGGATGGCACCCTGTCATGACATGGGTACCTCGTATGACTACCTAAGGCTGAGCTCTCTCAACATAGGACTGGCAAGACCAGACAGGAGGAGAAGGTAACCACACACAATACATACCCAGTCACACATGGTACCATCACAACTTCAAATCATACACATACTCACACAAAGACATACTCGGAGGCTCTGATCAAAAATTTACCAAAACAGCAGAGGCCACCAAAGCAGACACCCAAACAACTACCACCTCACGACCCAACACATGCAACACATAGACCACACAGTCAGAGTGTCAAACAGTCACAGCCCTTAAGGCCAAACAAAATGCCAGACACACTTGTCATTGGTGATTCCATAGTCAGACACACTGGCGTCCGCTCACCAGACTGAGTAAAGAGAAGGTCACAGTAAGCTGCCTGTCAGGTGCTAGAATCCGCCACATAGCATAAGCACTCAGGTCTCTCAACAGCAGGTACAAATGCGACTCAGTCATTGTCCACGCTGGTGTCAGCGACCTGAGACGTACCTCCTTGGACTACATGAAAGGGACATCGAGGAGCTCTCTGATTATGTAGCCCAGGCAGGTATGACCCTGACCTTGAGCAGTATCCTACCTTCACCTAGAATGATGCCACAATACAGTGATAAGATGATCAGCTTTAATAATTGGCTTAAATTCTGGTGTCATTCAAAGGGATCAATGTCTGTCTGCCTGGGATGACATGCTGGACAAGCCACGCTGCTTCATGACGGCTTGCACCTGTCACCCTGGGCTTCGGATATTGGCAAAGGCTCTTGCCACCCCATAGTGCCTTTTTAGGCAAGGCTCAAATTCTAAACCTACCACCCTAGAACACCAAAAGGAAAAAACTAAGGGTAATGCTGCTCAATGCCAGAAGTCTCAATCTCAAGATGCACTTTTCGAGGCCCTTCTCAATATGGAGAACATCGATGTCTGTGCTGTGACAGAAACCTGGTTCAAGGCTCCTGAGAGCACCCCAGCACTAACAGGTTTCACCTCATATCATGCGTTCCGGCCCCAAAATCCGGACAACACCAAGAAAGGAGGGGTGTCCATATTCATAAAGGACACCCACACCTCAAGGTTGGTGGCAACGCATGATGCATCGGAGACCATCCAGGTGCAATTAACCATAGGCAAGACTGCTCTGCAATTTGTAGCATGTTACAGGCCACCCTCTCAAACTCAGGAACCTCACATGGCCTTCCTGAAAACATTGGAGGGATAAATGTATCTCCAAACACCATCATACTAGGTGACTTTAACTACCCTAATATAGACTGGGAACACTACTCAAGCCCGAACACTCTAACCCAAAGATTCCTGGAGTTCATAAACTCAAATGCCATGGAACAACTAGTCACCATCCCCACAAGAGGAGAAAACATACTTGATCTCATCATCACGAACATGGGATCAAAATGTTCAACACCGAAGTATACCCCTCACTGGTGAGATCAGATCATAAACTAATCTCGCTGGAGGTCCTCATCCGCCCCACCTGAAACAAAAAGACCACAGTGAAAAACTTCTCAAAAGCCGATTTCACACTTCTAAAAACTAGTGTGGTCTCCTTTAAGGCCCCTGAGCCAGTGGTAAACATTACTCAAACCACTGAATCACTTACAAATGCCTTCTACCAGCACCTACAGGACTGCATGGATCAGGCAATCCCAAACAAAACTAAGACTCTCTGTACCAAAGGCAAGCGTCCAGTCTGGTGGACCCCAGCCATAAACAAGCTCTACAACAAAAGGAGGAAGCTACTACAAGATAGAGCAAAATCCTTGAAAGGTAAGACACCTTTGATCATTATAAGTAAAAAACTAAGAGCTCTCATAAAATCATCCAAGGCAAATTTTGAGAGAAAAATCGCCAAGGACTCTAAAGAGAATCATAAGGCCTTCTTTAGCTATGTTAGAAACCTAGGAGGAAACTCCCAGATATGCTCAGAATTAGTTCAAAATGATGTGAAAATTACTGAACCTACACACATTGCCAACATACTGGCTGACAGGTTCAGTGCAAACTTCTCTCCCCCTCCCCCCCAAAAGGAGAGATATCTATTCCAGAGGATTGTAGCCCCCCAAACATCTCCAACGCCCAGGTGAGAACTGCCCTCACTATGGCAAAAACGCAGCATCCATGGGAGCGGATGGCGTCACCGGCTGTGTGCTTCATGAACTCAATGAGGAATTAAACCCACAGTTAGGACAGCTGTTTAATCTTAGGCTCACCTCAGGATACGTGCAAGGAGTGGCGCCGGCGACTGTGGTCCCACTTCATAAGGCGGTGCCTCCACAGACCCTGGAAATTACCGCCCCATTAGCTTGACAAGCCTTATCTGCAAAGCCATGGAGAGGATCATAATGGAACTCATAAATAAAGACATAGGGAACTTGCAGACTTTGGATCCAACTCAGTTTGGCTTTGTCAAAGGCAGATCCTGCCTCTTAAACTTGGTTGACTTTTTGAGACAGTCACCAAGGCCATTGATGAGGAAAGGCAGTCCATACAGCCTACCTCGACCTGGCAAAGGCCTTGACACAATACCCCACTCAGGTATCATCGAAAAACTCATCAGCTTGAATGTAAACCCATACATCACAAGATGGGTTGCAAACTGGCTAAGTGACAGAACCCACAGGGTCAGAGTTGCTGGAGCCATGTCAGACTCAAAGCCTGTCACAAGTGGTGTCCCACAGGGCTCAGTCCTGGGTCCACTCTTGTTCGGCATCTACTTTTCTGAAGTACAAGCAAACACAGGAGGGTTATGGCTGACAAAGTTTGCAGATGACTGCAAACTGGGCGCCATAGTCGAAAACACATCTGACACAGATATCCTCCAGAAGGGCCTCACAGAAATGGATAACTGGTGCCAGAGCCATGGCCTGAAGTTAACGCCAAAAATGCATAGTCATACCCTTTGGGAAAAACAAGGCTACCCTAGCTACCATATAGGTGGCAATCCACTGAGCACAGAAAAAGTCATCAGAGATCTGGGGACCCAGGTTGACAGTAGCCTTCGTTTGACACTCATGTTGCTAAAGTAGTTAGGAAAACCTTCTATATCACCCACCTGATCATGAAGGGATTCACATCTAGATCAAGGAGGTCATCGTCCCCTGTACTCATCACTTATTAGACCTATGATTGAGTACAATGCCCGTTCGAATGTATCTGACCAGACACCTGCTGCAGCTTGAAAGGCCCCAAAAGTTCCTCACCAAAAGGATAAAGGGTCTCAAAAATATGTCTTATGCTGCCCGACTGAAAGAACTCCAGCTCTATTCAGTCTCATACCGCTTGCTCAGAGGTGACCTGTGCCTGACATATAAGGCCATGTCAAACCCAGATTTGATGAATATGCTTCACCTCAAAAATCTAGATCCCTCAGAACCACAAGGGCGGAGACTTAAACCTTGACACGGTTATAAATAGAACGTGCTGGAGGGACAGATTCATCACCCAGAGACTCCCTATGCTGTGGAACAAAATCCCGGTACATGTGAGGCAGAGCACCTCTCTGGTCTTGTTCAAGAGGAATCTTGACCAATGGATGGGAGATTGCAGATATACCCCAGGGATTACTTCAGCGTCACTGCTTGACAGAGGCACAGCAAAATGATAGGCATAGTTTTTATTCAAACTAAAGGGGTGGCGAAAGCCACATAACTATGGGCTAGGCTTATAAATGCCCTTGGGCAGATAGCCTAGTATGAACCTATGAACCTATGAACCTATGGAGACATCACCAAGTCAGGGAGGTGTACTGCACAGCACCATCCCTTACACAGTGTCCATAATGTTGACCACAGCCTAGGTGGTAGTTAATGGGTACAGGGATGTTCACCTAGTGGTGACAATGCTGATATCATCCATCAGAATGTGCACATATGTCACACATCTCACCCACACAGCCCATTCTGTATGTTGTTCACAACACTGGCACAGCTATTGCTCATAGGTCATGGCCATTCACATCCTTACATACACAGATGCCTGACATTTGTCTGTGTGGTATGGGCTACAATGAGGGTGGAGTACAACACATTAACCCTGTTTTACTGTAGCTGGCACTGGTGTGATATGCACATGGCACTCTGGCACCTTTTGTAGTTGTGAGTCTGTCAACAGGCCACTGGTAGAACACTCCTGTGACATACAAAGGTATTTGTAATCAAACATCCATACTGTCTTGTACATCTGTACTGCTAACATCTACATTGATAATGGTTCATGAACATGCAGACCATACTCAGCAGGGTTATAGTGCGGTGCCACCCATTATGACTGTCGTCACCACTTGTGGGTTGATATTATCTAACACCCTATCTGTATTGTATGTTCATGCTCAGCACTTGTTCAGAATTTGTGAGCATGTCATGAGCTACTGATTAATATAGCACCCATTCCACACCATTTCCCACAGGTACACTGTCTGTCCTCACATTTCCAGCTTGCTTACAGTACAACAGCTGTTGTACACACGTAACTCACATATCCCGTGAGACATGGTTGTATATACAGGCATGTCCAACCGTCACATACCAGTGCTATTGCCTGTCTATATGATGGATATGTTGTACATGTGGCAATAGAGCAATTGTCTCATGTACACAGTCAATGCTCACCTCCCAACATACGACACTACAGCCTGTGGGGGATGCACATATGCAGCCCTTCTGGGGGTAAAGCTGTCACCAACCCTGACTGCACCTGACAGTCATGTGGGGATGTGTAACATTCGCAACACACCCCACTCATCACATAGTCTCACATGATCTCCACCACAGGCCACACATACGAGGACAACTTGTGCAGTACCTCTCCATACTCTGTGTAGGCACCAAAGGTAGCCCCCATCACCGAACACAACATCACCAACTTATAGCCCACAGACTCGTGTGCCCATCACATACAGCCAATAGGGTGTTATAACATACACAACACACCAGTCATAGGTGACTCTGTAGGCGGTCACACTGCTGTTCCTCTCAGCAGGCTACACAAGGCAATAGTCGCTTACATCTTGCTGTCGGGTAACTGGTTCTGTAGCATAAACTATGCACCCATGCCACACCTCACCAGGTACGATGTGACTGTCATTCTCCATGTTAGTGTGACTGCCCTGAGATGCCACTTCGCAGACTACGTGTGCAGGGACATGCAATAGCTCACCAGTCTTGTAACCCTGAAGGTGTGGGCCAAGCCCTGGGGAGCATTATGCATTCATCCAGACCTGATACCACTGTACGACGACTGACTGTGTCACTTCAACAGTTGCCTATGCTTCTGCTGTCATTCCACAGGCATCTGGTATCTGTCCGCTTTGACTGACCTGGTCAAACAACACAATGCTTTGGCACAGATGACCTGTACCTGTCAGCCCTGGGAGTACAGATCACATGTAAGGCTCTTGCTGCTTCTATACTGCCTGTCTTGCACAGTTTCCAATAACAGTCACCAGCAGAATGGGAACTGGCATGCAAAACATGGAGTCATGTGACACAATGCTTGACATCTTCCTCTGTGACGCACGCAGGCAAGGCACACCTTATAATGCACCACTTCAATATCTCTGCAGTGACTGGGACCTACCTCTAGGCTCTGCAGAGCACACCTGCAATGACAGGTTATAGACAGACCATACCTTTCAGGCATGTACCTGGACCGGCACACCCACGGCTGAGGTTTTCCCATATTCCACTATGTTGTACACACTTCCTGGCTAGTTACTTAGCACAATGCATCAGAGGTGCTCCACGTGCAACGAACTGTGTCCAGAACCGCTATACACATTGTAACAAGCTACGGATTCAACAACATACCCCACGGTTACCAGACGTCATGTGTTGGTGCACTGGACAGTAGGGCTCAGACAGCTACTACTGATGTGAGACTGACACTACCCCACACTTAACTGGGATAGCCACTCATGTACTGACACATCAGTGAGTTATAACCTCCACTCGGCTGGATCAACCCATACACACCACCTCCAAGACCAACATTATCTTTGACATGAACACTACCAACATGTGACTGGTGTTCCACACCTGGGGTTATCCCCTCATTGGTGGATTCCGAACATATGCAAATCACCCTTGTTAGCCACATCCCGGCACCGCACCCTTCACGGCATACACAGTACATGAGTACTACATCACCTACTACAGACGTCTTATGACAGCGGTAGTTAACGTCATGACACCCGTGCAGATGGACAATGCACATACAAATGCTGAAACATACCACAGTGCACTTCATTAGCACGTACACAACTTAATGGATCATGCTATTCCACACAGAGCCATGATGGTACCCACCAGATAACAGACGCCACTCTGGTGGTCAAGTTCCATGGACATAATTTAAAACAACGGGTGGAGGCTGTTGCACAGTGGTGTACAATCCCACGGGTGGGGTAGCTCACTGGTCAGCCTCGGTAGGGCCACGGGATCCCTCATCACATACTCCAAGACTAGCTACGTAAACATTACTGCGACACATTCTGGGGTGTACCACAAGGCATTATGGTGGTATGTCAGTAGTCAATGGCAATACCGATATCTGCTCTCACATACAACAGTCACTCAGGAACATTACAGAACCAGGTGATGTTGGCAACATGCTGGCGGATGGATTCATTGCTAACATTACACCCTCTCACTCACTACAGGGCCACAATCCATGCAGGAACATTGCGGTGTCCCTGCGGTCACACCTACACAGTACTAACCTGCACTCTATATGTCCTGGGACACTGGCCCCATGTCACCTTCCAAAATCCCAGGCTGTGATGTCCACAAACCTCTGAACGATATGTCTCCCCACTAGGCCACCATATTCAGTGATAGCCTTGTATCAGACATTGTGGCCCCTGAATGGCACACAGCAACACTTATCACACTCCACACAGGTGGCGCCACAATGCACGAGTAGGACTATTGTCCTACACACCTGACTGGACTGTTCTGCAAGGCTACGGGGCACATCATCATGGACATCATTCACAGTGACATTGTTGGGCTCCGGTCCATTGATGCCACCCGGGTTGGACTTGTTAGGGCCAGAGCATGGCTCCTACACCTGGTGGACTCCTTTCATACAGTTACCAGGGTAGTTGATGATGGTACAGGGGTCCACACAGCCTACATTCTCCTCTCATTGCCTTTCAGCACCGTTCTCCATTCTGGTATTGACAACATACACATCCACCTGCACATTGTACCCTATGTCTCAGGATGTTATGCAACATGGCTCATGGACAGGACACACACAATGAGGGTAACATACCATAGTACCTACTGCATTTCAATTACACTTGGCATACCACAGTCCTCAGTCATAGGGTCCCTCATGTTCAGTATATGCTTCCCTGAGGTACAGGCTAGCACAGAGGGACTTTCCCTGCCTTGCTTTACAAACCCCTGCATACAAAGCGCCATGATTTATCCACCAGCTGATACTGACTCCATCCATATGGGTGTCACTGTGACGGATACCTGATATGAATATCATGGCCTCAAGCTGCATGACACAAGGTGCATGAACATCTCCGTTGCATTACACCATTCACCCACTGACTATCACATAGGTGGTAGTCCCCTACATACATGTCACATTGTACATGTTCGTAGTACACACGTATGTCGCACCCACTCCTGTGATTACCATATTGCCACTGTGGCGTGGATATCCTTCTACATGGCCACACTTATCTGTACTGGGTGTGTAGCTGGTACATAGGCACCCATTGTATCTCTGAACTCCAGACTTCTACACACATTCAAGGGTACAACACCCCATTTAGGGTGTACCTTACACAACAGCTACAGCTTTACATACCACAACATTAACATGTCATGACGTTTATTGAGCTCCGACAGTTAAGGTATGTGGCTGAACTACGGACACCACGTCTGTACACATTTGCATCCTACATACTCAGGGGTGACCTCTGCTGAACAGACAGGGCCCATGTCCACAACAATATTAATGGATATACTCCACATACGCGACATAAGCAAAAGCCACTGTGAGCAACATGCTCTTGGATATGTGCACACACGCAACGATGAGTGGGATGTGCTTGAGGGTTACATTCCCAAACTGGACACTCACCATGCTTTGGAACATGATTCCTATGTACATCACGCAGGGACACTCAGTAGTACTGTTCATGTGATACCTCACTTGGTGGATGGGAGACACATGTATGCCAGGGATCACTGCAGTGGCTGTACTGTGCAGAGGTGCAGGTAACACATGGCTCTGCTGTTCACAGGACACTACCCTAGAGAGGTGCCACTGGTGTTAACACTGTAGTTGCGCTTACACATAGACTTGCCAGACTGCATACTACACCACTATGAACCTGTGAAGCTATTACATGTCCTTTGTGCATGGTTACTTGGTAGCCCTTCCATTTAGATTAGCTATCATGCTATTACAATGTCCTGTGACTACAAGCCATATGTATCCTGTTATTGTACATGCCAATAGACGATACCTTTGGTATGCATGATATGCCTGTTATGCTGTGTAGAATATCTGACATATCTACCTACAATACTATACATTACACATATTTTACATAGTATCCCATAATGCAAAGCATACTTGCACAGCGGGACCACCTTAGACATGTCATTGTCGTTATATGCCCATACACATGCCTACTGTGACAGTATATCAACATATACTATCCCCTGCTATGGCACGTACTTGTTGGACATGCCCTACCACTGATGGTGGGTTGTATGGAATTTTTCTGTTTAAAGCCCTCATGTAGCATCCCTTGTGGTGTCTGTGATGTTTACCTTGTGGCCCACTGCTGGACGCACAGTTTCTACAAGTGTTAGTATGCTCAGCAAGACATCACTACATAAATACCTTTTCCCACTTTATGCATTGCGGACACTTTTAATTAATGCAAACCAGGCTATACGTACACTAAATAATTAATACAAAACATGCTATACATACACTTACATACCGAGTGCTCTACATACCTTGTTATCATTCCGGACTTTCGTCTCTATCTCTCTTACACTGTTTAAACAGTTATATGGTATGAGCATACGGTTTGAATGTCTGGCAAGTCATCCTTATATACGTCGATACCTGTGACATGTGGTTTCCTGCCACCAATTGGTGTTCCTGAGTGACTAATTACTTGCACATCAGCTGTGCAGCTACTCCATTCACCAATTACGCAGCAACAGTGGGGTATAACTGAATTCTCCACTTGGGCATTGCCCATTTGCCCTACCTTCGGGGAGACGGCCTGTATTGTGTTTTGTTGTGTGTAATCGCAACTGTATGTGTAGAGACAAGTATACTTTGGATTCATGTCCCCCGTGGATTGTGTGTGACGGCTAGAGTATGTGGTTCAACATATGGGTGTACCTGTCATCCCAACCATCTGATAACGGACTATTGCAAACAAAACCTGTAACATCGCCGTTTGTTCCATTATACAACGGCTACAATTTTGCATGGCGCCTTTAATTGTGTCTCTCACAAGGTATGTTGACAGTTCTGCAGATGTAATTGACTGACTGGATGTTTGTGCTGTAATTACAGTCTGTATTGCTATAGTTTCTAGTGTGGGGGATGTCAGTGGGTGTACGTAGCATATACAGGTTTGTGGGGCTTGCATTTCTACATATTACAGATATATATGTGTGTGGGCCCCTTCCCTAATTAAAGAGCTATCAATTAGTAGACTTATGCTACGGGATTTTACATTGGGCCATTGTTAATTGGTTTCTATATAGTATGCAGGTGAGGTTGATACTTCCATACCTCTGGAATTGCAGCGATATGTAAATGGATATTTCTAAATGACAGCTATCCCGTGTATTTCTGTCCCAGATATTTGCAGTCATTGCAGTTGTGTTGGTGACAGAACCTCTTTGCCATGGGTTGCCACCTTTTCATATGGCCATTGTTGGACACTTGCAGGACACACAGCGGTGTTTACAGGCCAACACATAGCCACGGTCAGTACACAGGATAGCACATACTTTTATCCTCAATACATACCTATTGTTGTGGGACTTTGGCTACTTATCATATTGCATGTAACATTTATGTTTCTTACATACAGGCATAACTATTTCATGCAACTATTACATAATATATAGGACATAATAATATCCTACAATCTCGGACATTTGCCCTTTGTAATGTTTTATGTCAGGACACACCTGCCCAGGGAGGGGCTGTCCCTCCTAATGTGGGACAGGTGGTAACCGTATGCCTACGGCTAGCTATACCCACACCTACTGTAATGATCTACCTCCGAGTTGGCACTAACAGACACACGATGCGGACACACATTACAGTCACACGGAAACGCACACGGCACCCTCAACACAAACATACACAGACTACGGCACTCACAAACACAGTTGAACACAGTACCTACGTGGACCGCAACACCGGCAGCGGTAACTAAATGTGCCTTCATATTGTCATAGTAGTACTCGTGGTTCTACTGTTCTGGTACTGTGTACTTTCAGTCTTTCAGCCTCGTGGTTACACGTGTTGGTATGTTACACATTCCATAGTTGGCGGTATCCTATTTATTTGTACCTCCAAGGTGTTATGAATGTCGTTGACCTATCTATATATTTGCAGATATCGGTGAATCCATATATATCAACATATATCACTCTATCGCCCTTTCTATCTGTATTATATATATGTATATATGTGTATATATACATATATATATATATATATATATATATATATATATATAGATATATATATAAATATATATATATATTTATATATCTGACAGTGAAAGTGACAAGCAAGCTACACCTTTCATTGTGTACTTGTCGGTGTATACCGTTTCCTGGACTCCGCACGTTTGTGTCTGTACCTGTCACATTACACACCTGCCATAGGTTAGGATTACCAGCTGTCCCACTTTGCGAGGGACAGTCCCTCTTTGGGCAGTTGTGTCCTGCAAAATATTTGTAAACATGGCAAATGTCCTGAGATTTTAGGACATACTTATTTCCTATAGTTTATGTAATAGTTGCATAAAACAGTTATTCTGTATCTGAACCACCTATATGTTATAGAAACAGAATAAGTAAGTAAACATTACAAGAATAAGCTTTTATCTAGGCAAAACAGTGAAGTTCTGATTTTCGTACTGGCCGGGTGTATGTGTCGGTCTGCAGACTGCAGACATCTGACGTATGTCCCACATTGGTCATTTGAAGAGGTGGCAACCCTACCGTAGGTACATCTTGGCTAGCAATAGTGTTAGGTGATTGTATACATGATTGTGTGTTCTACTCCTGGCAGTGGTCATTTTACCCTTCAGAGCAGGCGCTATTAGTACAGGGGTGAATAATGCTGGCTTCACCTGTTCTGAACATCATTGATCATGATCTGCGCGATATTCGGAGAAGCTTAGCCCTGTTTCGAGCATATCCGTATAGTCATATTTAAACGTCGCTTACCAGCAGTGGGCAACACATATTCCCGCTAACGTGTGTTAAACATGATCTGATGACCTGCATCCGACATGCATTACTCGTGCCTTTGGGATTACGTTACATCCCTTGCAGGACGTGGGACCGGGAACATGCACGACGGTCACTGCATTTAACACTTGGACATCTGGGATTTGTACACTTGTTATGTCATTTTGTATGTGGAGTATACTATGGCTGTTACTCCATACTGCACTCACATGGGTAACTCAGTTAGTTTACATATTGATGAGTCCAGTTAATGGTATGTCCATGTGGTGTTTACTGGATGTGCTCCGGCATTGGGTATGTATATCACAGTGAGCCACACACGATACTGTGCTACACCTTCAAACAACTGTAGGTGGAGCATGCTGGGGTGATGAATACCTGTCATGGGTACACCCCATGCCTTGACACAACATCCATGATTATATTATGTGGAGCCCCTCATTAACACAGCAGGGAATCCGTGCTGAGTGTGTGCAGAACAGTGCTTACACACATGTGCTCCAGCGATTGCCTCTGCTCCACTAAGCGACAGTTGGTTACTCGATGTTGTGGCGACAGCAGACATTGTTTGCCCTGTTTGGTATATGGCCTCTGACAATCGGGTGTGTACCTACCGATGTACCTGGGAACCTATACACACAGCACCAACATATGCTGATAGGCGCATGTACTGTTCAGGTGTTGACATTCCGTGTTCCAATAGCTGTTGTGTGTACAATGTATGAGGGCTGCCTATGTAGGATTCACACAGTGGGCCACCTATACATTACAATTTACAGGTGGTCGTGTTTGTGTGCCATCCATTTTACTGTGTGTGCAGGTGGAGAGGTGTGTCAGTCCGTAGGGGCCTACACTGTCGAGTATGTGCTATGCGTTCCCTCTTTGCCAAGGCATAGGCATATTGGGCAAACCTCCGTCTGCCTACTGGGGCTGGCACAGTGTGTTCGTGGTCTGAATCCCTATGTGCCTGTGATGGCCTTGGCAATTGCGGTGGGCTATGAGGGCCTTCACCATTTTGTCCCTGCTGCAGCTGTTTCCGCAGGATCATATTATGTAGCATGGCACATATTATGAAGATGTGGGCACACGTGCCTGGAGAGTACTGCAAGGCTCTACCAGATGTGTCCAAGCACTGGAACCGTGATTTCAGCATCCCAAACACACGCTGTATGATGGTTCTGGTTTGTGCGTGTGCCTCATTATGGCATTCTTGCATGGGTGTGTGTGCATTTCTGATGGGAGTCATCATCCATGGCTCCAGTGCATAGCCAGCATCCCCCACAAGGTGGCCATGTGGGATGTCCCCCCTGACAAATACCTGATACAGCTGTGAGGCATGCCAGATATGGGAGTCATGGTAGCTTCCAGGGCTGCCAGCACACACTTCCATGATAATGCCCTGGGCATTGCACACAACCTGGCAGTTGATGGAGTGGAATCCCTTGCGGTTTATGTAGCACCTACCATGCTCACCGGGTGGTGACTTGTTATGTATGTGCGTGCAGTCTATCGCACCCAGTAACTCCGGGTAGTGTGCCACATGGTGGAAGTGACGCATATTGCTGGCCAACTCCTCCTGAGTTCGGGGGAAGTATATATGCTCATTGGCATGTGGTAACATGGCATCCAGAAACTGGTGTAGTACCCTGGATGCTGATGCCTGTGAGATCCCCTTTATATCTCCAGTTGGCCTTTGAAAGGTACCTGTGGCTAGTATTCGCAAGCTTACACATACTTTCGTGTCCACTGGGATGGGTTCCCCTCTGTTGTTTCTGGTTCTCAGGCGTGGCCGGCACAGCTCCACTATTTGCTGTAAGATGTCCCTGTCCACCCTGTAACGCTCTACTATCTCCAGATCATGTAGCCCCTGGTAGGTTACCCTTGGTCTGAACAATCTTCTCCTCCTCCTGGGCCTGCAGTGGTTGTCGGCATCATCCTCCACAACACCGTCAGTCTCTAACACATGCTGATGAATCACAGCTATGGCAGCTCCCAACATGTACATTTTAAAAGTTCCCCGTGTGTTTACACCTATGGTGCAGTGTTTGGGAATACACAGGTGTGTGTAGGGTGCTTTCATGCTTTATACTATTGTGCTGTGAACACCGATGATGTCATAGGGTGTGTATGTACGATCGTAGATACAGGGTACCTTATATGTTTTACTTCTGGAACTACTATTGTGGTGCCTTTGGTGTTGAATTACATTTGGCTGCCGTGGATTACCTCTTGACCTTCCATTTACATTTCTGCACGTTACACCTACCATTTTCTGGCATGCATCCAGCAGCCTGCATTCATTTGTACTTTCCTAGACCCGGCTTATCTTGCCTAATGTGTTCTATTGCCGGTCTACTGTCAGTTTGCTTTGCTGTGCTATGACAGATCTCCTATCTTTGCAATCCAATGCCTCCCCTCCTTTCTTTGCAATCCAATGCCTCCCCTATCCTGTTTTGCAGGTTTCTGCGAGCAGACTTGTCAGCTGCCGTCGATTGGCCGCCGTGAGTTGATTGGTGTTAATTGCTCAGTAGTACTCCAATTACCCTACTTCGGCATTTCCTTCTTTTCTTCCCCTGACCTTCCTGTTTGTGCTATTGTTCGCGGCGCGTGCATCAGCTTATCAGGTTTCGGGCACGTTTTCATCCCTGTACACATGCACTTTCGGGCACCATATTTGCTCAGAGCTAAATGATTCTATACCTTCCTCCCCACCCCTGTCCTGCAGCTTTGCTTAGCAACGGCCAGGCCAGATTTGCATTACTCCAATGTGCTTACTGCTACGGTGGCACACCCCTCTGCTGATGTCATGTATCTCCTCTGAGCCACTCCTCGGTGTTATAGCGCTGCGACGTATGGTACATCCTTCATCCGGCGGGATGTTTACGATTCAGTATTACCTGCCTCATTTGCATGGCATTGACTACTAATTCATAGTTACCACGCCGAACACTGTTGCAGGCCCTTAGCAACCCTTGCACCTTGGTTGTGGTGTACCATGCCTACCATTGCGTATTATGGTGAAAACCTGATTTGTATTACATTGCGATTTTATGACATTTGTATATATTTTCTTTGTGTTCCTGTTTGCGCACACATGCCCTGCGGTTGTACTGTGCGTTACTGTGGACATTACATTAAATGTTGTTTTTTAGGTGTTGCACATCTTTTCTTATGCCATTGGCTGTGTATTTAGCCATTGGCATATGTTAACTTTGTAATACATGAGTCTGGTCCGCTTCCATAGCTCCGATGTTCTGTTTGGGAAAATGTAAACCGTGTTTTTTGGTTTACATTTGCATGGGCTTACGCTACGCCTGCACCACTTCATGAATCGCTATATGCCTTCATTTGCATGGTGCGACACTGCGTATGGGGTGATTAGCATACCTATGCCGAGGGCTGCGCAGTTCTGGCGTACGCCAGTAGTGCACGTGGAATTGGATCATACCTGAATTGCTCGACGGCCATATTTGGCATTATTACGCCTGTGCCTGGTGCTAGCTTCATGAATCCCGGGGCTTATGTTCCTTAGGTGTTTAACTTCAGTGATGGCACTTTGTAAAGTTTCCTATTTCTTCTGCCTTTTCTGTATCGAGGTATATGTATTTTCTGAGGGGAATGGGGATCAGAGCATCATGGGTAGGGAGGAGCTTGAGAGTCTGTAGGCTTCCACAAGCTGACATAGCAGCCAAGTCGGATTTGAGTCCCATACATTGAGTATGAATGAAAATGGGTAACACAGATAAAACATTATAAGTACATAACTTCTTTTTTCCTATTAGAGAGGACTGATGGTATTGATTAAAAGAACATGTGGGTGGTGCATTGGAAGTATACATACAGAGTAAGAGGGGGTGGCTGGGAGTTGAGGTAGGGTATGGGAGTGAGCCTGAATGCTAGTGAGGGTGAATGAAGCGGGTTGAAAACTTGACAACAGACAGAGAAAATCAGTGGCTTGGTGTAAACAGCCACAAATCTCCAGGGAGAGATAAGTAAAAGGAACAATTTGGTTTACAAGGCCTCTGTGCCAGTAGATAAATGTTTTGATTGTGTTGCTGTAGGACACAGTTTTGGTAGGAGAGTTAGTCCAATATCACCTTGACCTGACTAACAGTGATAACAGTTAAAAATTCCACTTGACTAAACTGTGTAATGTAAGGAGGTTTCTATGGACTTTGAAATCCAAATGGCTATCCTAAACCCAACAGATCAGAAACAATAAAAAAGCCAGGATGCAGTAGTTCAGCTCTGGAAAAATAGTGGCTGAGAACTCAACATGGTTAGATAAGAAGAGAAATAAACTTCAGGAAGGAAGACAGTGGACTGCTAAAAATGAATTGAACACAGTTAATGGACAAAGTACCAATGGGACTGCTGTGGTCTAAGAAAATAGAGCTATTATAGTGGACAAAGTTATTTGTTTTAGGCTGCCATAATATTTATAATTTACATACAAATATAGCCACAGACTGGCATTAAAACTTCAGACTTCAGTGTTTCATACATATCTATTTGCTTGCAAGGACACTCCTATAGAAAAATATAGTACTATTGGGGAAAATATGATAGTGGATGCCACTCAAAATTAGAGTGAAGACCCATTACAAACTGTCACATCCATTGTAGCTTGGGCTCATTGTTTTAGCCATAGTTAGGGTCACCATTTTTCTACCTGGTCTATTACAGAAAGGAAGTTCAAGCATGGTGTTTCTACTTTGTATGTGCATACTGTTTTTATTTTCTTTCCCATGTTGCTTCTGGTTACAGAACATTGTAGAACATGAGGTGGCCTTTCTTTTTTTACACAACACTCCTCTACACTCTCACTAACTTAGCGAAAAAATAAATAGCTGCTATAAATGTAACATGTAGTTTGTTTTTTTCCACAGAGGTTTTTTATTGACTTGTAGGAAGAAAAAAAAAACTGGCACTGCATCTGACATTCAGGTGAAGATCCCTTCAAGGTAACAATAAGGAACATACTGAATAGTTCTTTGACTTTTCACATCATCTAAATATTACACTGACTATGAGTGCTGCTACCATCTCTCCCTTCACAATTGACAGTATGCCATAATCTTTTTTTCTGATTTTCTTACAGATTTATTTGTTGCAGCTTTGTATATTTTTTCAGCTATGCATCCCTTTCTTGCCACTATTTAAGAAAATGTTATAAAGCTCTGGTGAGCACAGTGTCATAGTTTTTTCCTCATCTAAGAACTGGATTTCTGCTTTGAATAAAAAGAATATATTGAAATAATGAAACATTGGGTTTCCTCTGGGTGCTCCGGTTTCCTCCCACGTTACAAAGACATGCATCTGGAGCATTTCTCCCCAGGCCTCCTCTGAAAATTGGCTCGTTCCAAGTCGTACTTTCCCAGTTAACAAATATAAAATAAATAAATAATGAACCAGTGACACTCCCCTTTATGTTTTGTGAATTTCCAGATGGTAGTAGTTCCACTTGCTCACATGACTAGACGAGTTTACACAAAGACAAGATTTAACAGATTAATATGCTTAAATGAGTTATGATTAGAACAGATTCTGGAGAGAATGTTTTTTTAATCACTATCCCCTGAATGACCACTCAACTTTTATCTGTTTTTACATGTTAGGCCACTTCCTCTGAGTCTTATTTATCTGTTATTGCCAACTTAATGTCCTTTTCATTGGGCCTGCAGAAGACTGATACCAGACCTACCTGTTCATACTTTTTTCTTGCCCCATAGGAACAGCATGAAATGACCTGAAAGATACTGTGCTTACATCTGTGTGATTTGTGCAAAGTCTTTACCCTGCCCTTGTGTGTGTGTGTGTGTGTGTGTGTGTGTGTGTGTGTGTGTGTGTGTGTGTGTGTGTGTGTGTGTGTGTGACTGTGTCCTGATTTAATCTTTAGCCACTGACTGCTGATTAGGCTGCAGCCACCCTTCCTTTTAGTGGTATAGAACATTCCTAGGAATGTTTGATCCTTTCAGCCCACATAAAAAGTCTTAATTTCACAGCTTATAAAACAAAATTATTTACAATGTGTTAGTGTTACTGCTGCATTCACTGCTAGGTATTGATGCAGCAAGGACAGACAAAATAAAAATGTAATTTAGGGAGATACTGTCAGAAACTGAATACACAAAAAATTTAGCAATTAATGTGGAAACAGTAGGGGATGCAAACAGAAATCCAGATGTAGAAAAGTGCAGATCTTGTCATTTTCATTTGTTCCTCAATGAATGGGTCTCAGATCTGACTCAGACACTTTCTCCAGATTCTAGGATCTGACTCTTGAGGTCCTCCCTTTACCCATAATGTCTCTGACCACAGCATTAGCTCCAGATCTTGTTTGCTGCTCTAATGACTGGTTGGGATTGTGTTCTCTTGATCTGTATAGTTAATCGTATTAGGAATAGTGAGTAAAAAAAAGAAACCATATACTTATCGTAACATTCCATCTGAGTTGTTGGTTTTTCATTTGTCTTCAACCTGTAGGTTCAGATCTGACATTGTATCTGACTTGGCTGTATACTACAGCTCTAGGATCCAAAAATCTGAGCTCCTCCCCTACCCATAATGCCCTGCTCTTCCCTCATCCCCTCACATTAAGTTTGCCACTCACAGTCTATCTGTTGTGTACAACAAAACAGTTTTAAATATATGTCCCTGAATAGTAGAGAGCACTTCAGCAGCTCAAACAGATAAAGGGACATCCATATCTATATCCATCAGGTCTTAAAAATTTGGAAGGAGGATGGAGGGAGGGAAGGTTGAAGACAAATGAAAAACCAACAATTCAGATGGAACGTTATGGTAAGTACATAACGTCTTTATCTGAAGTTGTTTTTTCATTTGATCTTCAACCTGTGGGACAGAGTCCCCAGCTACAGAACTCTTGGGAGGCCCTCCTGGAAGGACATTCTAGAGCAAAGCAAAACCAAATGAGGCCATTTTCCTGGAAATAATGTCCATAGGTTCATAGGTTCATAGGTTGGTACTAGGCTATTGGTCCTAGGGCCTATACAAGCCTAGCCATAACAATTCCCTGGCTATTTCTTCCCACACTATTTACTTCCCTGGACCCCTGTCTAGCAAGGCGACTGACGTGAGATGTAAAGGTGTGTGAATTAGACCAAGTAGCCGCAGAGCAGATATCATCAATAGGAACTCTAGACCAAAAGGTAGCGGAAGTGGACACAGACCTGGTAGAATGAGCCTTGATGGGTACAGGTATGGGTATTCTTTAATGGAATAAACAAGTGAAATGCAATGAAAAGCCAATTAGCCAGAGTCACTTTGGAAATTGGCTTCCCCAGTTTAGCTTTTGAGAAGGATACAAAGAACTATTCAGACTTTCTGAAATCTTTAGTTGTATCTAAATAAAACTGTAATTGTCGATGTACATCTAGCATATGGAGTTTGTATTCCCCTTTGTTTTGAAAACCGGGGAAGAAAAATGGGAGATTGATGACCTGATTGATGTTAGCCTCAGATGCAACCTTGGGCAGGAGGGAAGGATTGGTAAGCAAAGTCACTCTGTTCTTGTAGAATATCAAATAATGTGGCCTAATAGATAAAGTTTGAAGTTCAGACACTCTTTTAGCTGAAGTGATAGCTACTAAGACGGCAGTCTTCCATGACAAGAACTTCAAATCAACTTTAGCTGCCGATTCAAAAGGAGGTGCAACCAATGCTTGCAAAACCATAGTGAGGTCCCATGGCAGAGTGGGACCCTCAATAGGTGGACAAACAAGAAAAGTGGCCTTAAGAAAGGTCTTGCACAACTTACATGAGGCCAAAGATGATGAATTTTCCCCAATGTGAAAATTAGAAATGGCTGCCAATTGTACTTTCACATTAGAAAAATAGCTCCGTTATGAAAAATAGATGCTAGAAAGTCTAAAACAGCAGGAATGAGAGCCATAAAAGGATCCAACTGATTTTGGTAAGTCCAAATGGTAAACCTCTCCCACTTGCTGTTATATATTTTCCTAGTGGAAGCTTTATGTGCTGCAACTAAAATTTTTCTAACTGGGGAAGAGAGACGGGGATTTCTAGCCATCAATGGAATTGGAGCAATCAAGCAGTCAATTTCAGGCTGGATAGATCTGGGTGAGAGTGTCCCTAAGGATGGGATAGAAGGTTCAGAATGGGATCCATAGACCCTGATGGACAAATCAGGTGAGACCAAAAGAAGGGAAAACAAACTTGCCGCGGCCAAAAGGGGGCAATGACGATTATTTTTCTCTTCAACCTCTGAGCTTTCTGGAGGAATTTCAGAATGAGAAGAAGAAGAGGGTAAACATAAAGTAGACTGGGGAGCCAAGCATGGACTACAGCATCTCTCGGTGACTGTCCCTGAGGAGGGATCAGGGTAAAAAACTCGCTGCATTTGGTGTTGAAAGGAGACGCAAAGAGATTGCAGCAAAGTTGACCCCATTTCTGGAAGATCATGTTTGCCACTGAAAGGTTCAGAAACCACTCATGAGGCATCAGAATGGTCCTGCTGAGCCTGTCCACAAGAATGTTTGACTTCCCTGGAATGTGTATTGCCACTAGAAAGCAGTTGGAAAAGTTTGCCCATTGCCACAACCTCATAGCCTCTCGACATAAGGGGTAAGACTTGGTTCCTCCCTGCTTCTTGATGTACCAAACAACTGACATGTTGTCTGTCTAAATTGCAATGGTTCCTGATGGAAGAGACATTTGAAGGGCTTGCAGTGCTAGTAGCACCGCTCTCATCTCCTGGGCATTTATATGCAAATTGGTCTCTAATGGGGAACAGTTGCCTTGGACTGTCTGATCCAAGCAATCCCCCCCCCCCACCTGATCTGAGAAGCATCTGTGGTCACCGTGGCCTTTGGGGCAAAAAGGATAAAGGGACAACCTTGTCTGAGACCCTGCAATTGAAGCCACCAGAGAAGAAATTCCTTGCATAGTTGAGGTAGTCTGATGGATGATTTAGAGGATAACATAGAAGAGACCATTGGACTGCTAATGTCCATCAAAGTATTCTCATATGGAAATGAGCTGTAGGATCAAGAATTATGGTGGCAGCCATGGAACCCAATGCTCTTAGAACAAGACATGCTGGAGGCAAAGGGATGTCTAGAATCTACCTGACATGGAGTCTGAGAGTGGAGACCCTGTCTGGAGGAAGAAGAGTTAAGCAATGTGTTGTGTCCAGACAGGCTATGATGAAATCTATCACCTGGACCTGATGGAGATGTGATTTCTTTAGACTGATGGAGATGCCCAAGGTTGAGGCTTGTTGAAAGAGGTAGTCTCTGGCCTGGAGGAGTTGATGCCTGCTGGGAGCAGTGAGGAGCCAATCATCCAGATAGGGAAACACACAGAATCCTTGCAGTCTCATGTGAGCTGCCACTACTGCCATGCATTTGGTGAACACCCTGGGGACTGTGGTGAGACCAAAGGGGAGTACTCTGAACTGATAATGACTGGCTCCCAGCTGGAAGTGGAGAAACATTCTGGAGCACCTGTTCATTTTGATGTGATAGTACACATTCTGAAGGTCTACAGAGCAAATCCAGTCATCCTCCTGCAGGAAGGGCAGAATGGACTGAATTGTGACCATTTTGAACTTTGAATAGGCAAATGATTTGTTCAGGGTTATAAGATCCAAAATGGGTCTGAGTTCCCCCATTTTCTTGGACATTATAAAGAATCTGGAATAGATGCTTCATCTGAGCTGGTCTTGGGGGATGGTCTGGATGACTCTTTTTGTGAGCAGCTTTGAAATTTATAATGTCGCAACCTCCCTCTGACTGGGTGTAACATTGGGGAGGGTCTTGACTGCAGTGGGATTTTGGAAAAAGGGTATGACATAACCTCTGGATATCATGTTTAACACCCAATGGTCACTTGTGATGGCTTCCCACGATGTTGGGTGTAGGGATAAACATTCCCCGACTGCCTCCAGAGGCGAGTAGTTGGGCAATCCTTCAGGACTGCTGATTGGGCCGGTCTGAAGAAGGCATCTTGAGACCCCTGGTTCATCGGACCCCCTCTGCTACAAGGGTAGCATATGCTATTTGTACCATCGCCCATTCTGCCTCTGGAGGAAATGTTCCCCCCTGTGATTCCTGAAAAGGACCCTGAGATCTTCAGAACCACAACTTTTTACCACCACACTGGTTCCTGGAGAAGGACTGTTGAGGGGTGGCAAAACAGATTCCGTCAGCAGACAAGATCTTTCCATCCTTCTCACTCTGGGAGAGTGTCTCTAATCATACGACCAAACAAGGATGATCCATCAAAAGGGCCACTCGTGAGCCCTGCCTTGAAGGGTTACAAGAACTCACAAAGATACATCCAGGTGTGGTGCCTTATAGCAATGCCTGAACCAGCTGCCCATGAGGCACCTTCTGTTACATGCAAAATTAGCCTCATGGACGTATTCACTATAGAAAGAAGGGTGGGCATTCTAGAGGAAAAATGTCTTCTGTTCCTCTACAGACATGTACCCTGGGGTAGAACTAGAGAGCTCCTTCATCAGGTCTTTCTGTAGTCTGGTCACATGTGCCAAGTAGTTCATCGCTTTCAGTGAGAAGCATACACCTGCTTACCAAATCTGTCCACCATCCTGGACTCCTTGTTGATGGGGTGGACAGAGGAGCTTTTCTGGGCCATCTCCTTTTTGGTGGCAGCTGCAACCGCCATGGCATTGACTGGGACACCCTTAGTTCAATGGGGTCTATCAGATGGGGCACTAAGGATTTTGTCCAGGCATTTTGGAATGAGTTCTACTGTGTCTGGCTATTTCACTGCCCTGCAGAAGATCAGATCAGTAACGGGGTTTGTGGGGTGGACACCCAAGTGTAGATGGGCCTGACCCAGAGGCTTCCAGGAACACCAATTCCTCAGGGTTAGGGTTTTGGGCAGACCACCCATCTTTCTAGTGCAGGATTTCCATGATGTCTCCAAAGGAGACATCCTCAGGTGAGTATCTTGGGAACCCTTCCTCTTCATCCAAATTGGTGCCCTCTGTGAGGTATTCTGGGAAGAATCAAAGTAGCTCCTTTTGCACATATGCTTATGATGGACCTCCTTGGTGGAGGTCCTCTGGGGAGGTATCTGAAGACTCAGGGTGTTCCAAATGGGAAATGACCTGGAAGGACTTCTGGGCAGGCTGTCCAGGAGATGACATAAGGGCTGACTTAGGTACAAACTCTCCTGAGGACGGACTGAGCTCAGAAGAAGGGAGAGTTGAGGCTCTCCTAGGCATGGAGAGAACCTTCTCTACCACTTTGAATTCTGAGGGCAAGGGGGATCAGAGGGCACATCTGCTGGAGCTGAAGCTGTCAGAGGAGAAGCTCTGTGAGCCCCTGCCACTCCTGGATTTGAGAAGGGAGTCAGAATTGAGCTATCAAGTGCCAAGGCTACAAGGGGAAGAAACAGCTCTGAAAACTTCATTGCTGACATCAAACCTTCAGACCCAAATCCCACGCTATGGCTCTGAGAGTTGCCCCACTCTGAGATGGTCAGGGCCAAATCACTCAGGGCAACCATCAGAGTTGAGATAACAGTACCTGTAGGCTCTGATGTCTTGACACCCAGAATCCTCTGACCTGACAACTTCGAAGCCGTGGGTCAAATCAGAGAAGGAGAGATGGGAACAAAAGAAGGCTAATGGCTCATGGATCCAACAGCGGATGGAGCAGGCAACCCCCCCCCCCCCCGTTGACTATCAAACACAAATCCCCTGAATCTGGATAAAGTAACCAATGATAAAAGTATAATGTTCCAAAAAAGCCATCAACTCATTGGAATACACACGGCAAAACAACACTTTAATAAAAAATAGTAAAAATATATGAAACATGTGAGCGCTTTCACAGAGTCCTCTCTGCTTCCTCAGACATACTACAGTAACTGCCGCTCTTGTTTAAATAATGATACATCTGTGTCAAATCCAATCAGCTGACAGTATCTTGAAATAAAAATTAAAAAGACACTATATAAACAATCAAATCATAAAAATAGTGGACTAAAATGTATGTAAAAAACTGTAAAAGCTTGCTCTATAAAGTTAGATAGTGTTAACACTGTAGAATATATGTATAGATGTTAAAAGATGTGACTGAACATAATAATCAATGTTTCAAAGCCCTGTTCCTGAGAAAAGGTTTCAGTGAAACCTTACTATTTAGTTCAGGTGGTCTGTCAGCCTGAAATCTAATTATCCATTCTTGTTCTGAGGCTTCAGTTTTATTGTTCATGTTAATTTGTTTGTCTATATCTCTGGCCTTATATCCCCTTTCAATAAATTCATATTTCTCTATTTGAGTATTTGTATGTGAAATTCAAAAAGGGAGTAATGAATTTCACATACAAATACTCAAATAGAGAAATAGAGTTTTTAGATCTAAAGGTTACAAGAGACACAATTATGTTCATACCTTCATGTATAGGAAACCCATTAGAAAGAATAATGTTCTCCATAGTAGTAGTATGCATCCTAACTACACTAAAACCAGTGTGATCAAAGGACAGATAGTTAGATGCATGAAGCTATATAATGATGATGATAGCTTGTCTCAGGCACTTACCCTGTTAAAACATGAATTTATTGAAAGGGGATATAAAGCCAGAGATACAGACAAACAAATTAAAGTGGCTTGGAATGAGAGAAGAGAGAGGTACAAGCCCTATTATGACAGGACGAGAATCAGCCAGGATAACCAAAGTAACTATGCCACCAGTATCACAGTAACCAGGAACCAAGAGAATGATGTATTACGTATTCCATTAACATTTTCAAATAATATCAGTACAGTCTGTGATATAATTAAAAATAATTGGAGCATATTGTTAAATGTGGATGAACTAGAAGGTGTTATAGGGGCTATGCCATCTTTTACCTTTAAAAACAATATGTCATTAAAAAGACAGTTGTGCTACAAGAAGTTAGATGGAGACCACTATGCAAGGTCTGATAGGCTAGGTACCTTTCCGTGTAGAACATGTACAGTGTGCCCCTTCATATTTGGAGGGGGGCAGTATACACACCCGACTAGAACATTCAGCATTGATACATGCTTTTATACAGACTGTCATAGTAAGAATGTTGTATATTTTGGTCTCTGTACAAAATGCCCAGCCTACTCTGTAGGCAAAACTAATCGGTTGCTCAAAGATAGAGTCCTAGAACATGTAAGGGACATTAAAAATAAAAAAGAGACAAGTGCATTAGCGATGCATGTTATAAAGGAGGGAGCCACACACACCTTCAAATTTCTAGTGTTACACATTATACAAGAAAATAAAAGAGGTGGGAACATGAACAATAAGACTGAAGCCTCAGAACAAGAATGGATAATTAGATTTCAGGCTGTCAGACCACCTGGACGAAATAGTATGCTTTCACTGAAACCTTTTCTCAGGAACAGGGCTTTGAAACATTGATTATTATGTTCAGTCACATCTTTCAACATCTATACTCTACAGTTTTAACACTATCTAACTTTATAGAGCAAGCTTTTACAGTTTTTTACATACATTTTTAGTCCACTGTTTTTATGATTTGATTGTTTATATAGTGTATGTCTTTTTAATTTTTATTTCAAGATACTGTCAACTGATTGGATTTGACACAGATGTATCATTATTTAAACAAGAGCAGCAGTTACTGTAGTATGTCTGAGGAAGCAGAGAGGACTCTGTGAAAGCGCTCACGTGCTTTATATATTTTTACTATTTTTTATTAAAGTGTTGTTTTGCTGTGTGTATTCCAATGAGTTGGTGGCTTTTTTGAAACCCCCCAGTTGAATCTGTGCCTTGAGAAACCTCATCAGCATCCTGTCAACCTTGGCTTCAGATAGGCTTCGAGAGGACCTGACAGAATATGTCACAGAAGGTGGCCTAGAAATTGGGCTGGGAGACTGCAATAATGGCAATTTGGGCCTTGAAGTAACCAGCTCCGGGGAGAACCTTGGAGACTGGATCTGAAAAGAATCTTCACAGACAATCAGACCCGAGTCCTTACGATTCAATGTCTTGTCAGTTTTCAGTGGAGGTTCACTGGACAGAGGTCTGTCCGGGGACTGTTCCTTCTCTTTATGCTTCTTGGAGGGAGGTTGAGCCCCTGAAGTTGATGGAGTCACAGAAGAGGAAGAAACCGCAGAGGTAAAAAGCCCTTCAAAATAAGCTTATTCCTCTTATCAATTATAGCATGCTGGTTAAAGCCAGCACATACAGCATAGGAGGAATCCAAATGAGCAGGCCCTAAGCACACTACACACTCTGTGTGGGCATCTGACAGAGGAATCTTGTACCCATACATAGTACACTTTTTAAAACCAGCTGTTTTTTCTGACATAATAAAAAACTAAAAGAAGAAAGCAAAAACCAATGAATGGAAAGGATTTTATATATATATATATATATATATATATATATATATATAAAGGAAGGAAAGAAAAAAAAGGTTAGGAGTAGAAGGTTACTGAAAAACAAAATAAAACAGACCAAAGTAGTTTCTCAAAACAAAAAGAGAGTAGGGAAATATTATGACTAAATCCTACAAAAGGGAGAAAAATAGAAGAAAAATGTACTCACAAATAACCCAAGGAGCTCAGAAGATCGCAATCCCAATGCTGACAAAAATACGGCAAATGAGATCTGAGGGGATAGGGTAGAGCAAGGCATTATGGGTAGGGGAGGAGCTCAAACATTTGGATCCTAGAGCTGTAGTTTATGGCAGAGTTGGATCCAATCTCAGATCCAAACCACAGGTTAAAGATCAAATGAAAAACAACTTCAGATCCTTCGTTTATTTTTTCTTCCTTGTCTATAATTTTTATAGTATCCTCTCTTTACCACTAGGCTAGTTTGTCTTTGTTACCATCCTTTGGTGTTCTACTTTTACCATCGTTGATACTTTTCCATTTCTTCCCTTTCCTTCTTTACTTTTTCTATAAAATATTCTTAATATTACCTTTCTTGGCATAACTTTTTTGCTTAGATAACTTTATCTTTAAATTTGTCTTGCAAATTGTCAGTTGGGTGTAGTCTCAAATATGGCTGACAAGCCTTCCTGTGACATCGAGATACTTAACTCTGACATCCACATAGACTGTATCTACTGTTTAGGTCATTTCCACCTTCAGACTGCTTGTACTGTCTGTGCTGGATTTAATGCCAGAGCCATTAATGACCATTGAAATAAGCTTAAAGGCCAGTTACCTGCTTCTGCACCTTCTTCTATTGTTCCTACATCAGGGTCTCAAGCCCCTCTCAAAAATCCAAAACTTTGGTGCCCAGAGAGCATAGGAAGTGCTGTCCTGTACAGTTTCCCAAATCTGCTCTGACATCTGAGCCACCAGCAAAAACTTCCAAGCACTTAAGACTGTTGCTCCCAAGTCTCCTCAGCTCAGTAACCCCTGCTTCTCTCCAGAGCCAGTATCTCCTAGGCTAAGATCTCCTTTTCTCCAGGAAACTCCAAGAACATCGTCTCAACCTTCCTCTACTTATTCTTCAATCAGGTCTTTCTGAAGTCTCTCTGAAGCAGAAGTGGATAGGATGATGAGAAAATTCCTTACAACACAGGTCCAGATGGGGTCTTACCATCTCCATCTCCCATCAGATGTGTGAGCGTTATACCTCTCTCCCATACAGTCATTATTCTTTGTCCAATCTGACCTTCTGTTTTGGAGCCCATGGTTCTGAAATATTCAAGAGTCGAACTGTTGGATCCGAAGATGCTTTCATCTTTGACTCCGACTACTTCCCTGATCCATTCAGCTCTGACTCCCCTTGAGCAGGATGTGTCTCAGAGCCATAGCTTCAGCATCAGATCTGAGGGAATGACTTTGACTCTGAAGCTTTTGGAGCCATCACTTCCCCTCGGAGACTCAATGCTGAACAGCTTGGCTCTGACTCCTCCCTTGGAGTGGAGGGTCAGGGAGGCCCCTGGTTCTTCTGATCCAAAAATCTCAGCTCTGTTCAGATTGGCCTCAGCTTCTCCTGGTCCCACTGCCTTCAAGGTGAAGAGGGTATTCTCTCACCAGACAGAAGTCTCAACTCTTACTTCTTTGGATCCTATTTCTTTTCCCTCTATGGATCCTGCATCTGAGTCTTTCCATCCTATGCCACCCCAACTCTTCTGACACCACTTCAGATCACCCCATTGAAGAGGTCCCTCAAAAGATGTTGTGGAAAAGGAAGCAAATAGATTTCCCTCAGGAGTCTTTGACAGAAGACACCAATCTTGATGAAGGGGAAGGTTCCCTCATATCTCCACTGGAAGACATCTCCTTTGGAGACATTTTAGAAACCATATGCCAAAAAAGTGGTTGGTCTTCCAAAACCCCTTCCCAAGAGCAGTAGGTGTTCCTAGAGACTTTCAGGTCTGGTCCATCTACATCTTGGATTATGCCCCAGCAGATGAGCTTATAGATCTTGTGTCCTGCTGGGCATAGAAGGAACCGGACACCATAGAACCTATCCCAAAGCATCCAGACAAGATTCTCAGAACATTCACAGATGTACTGTACTGGGGTAAGAGAATCCCTATAGATGCCAAAGTTGTTGCAGCAGCCACCAAAAAGAAGCTGGCTGAGCAGAGCTCCTCTGTCCACCCCCCTAATGGAGAATTTAGGGCATTGGACAGGTATGGGAACCAAATGTATGCCTCAGCAACCTTTGCCTTAAGATCATTAAACTACCTGGCTGGCACATTTCACTAGATTACAGAGGAACTTGATTAAGAACCTTTCAACCCCTGGGTCCATGTTGATGAAGAAGAGAAAACGTATTCCTTGTGAATGGCCACCATACAATCTATATCAAGCACTTTCATGAGGTTAATCTCTCATGCAGCTGAAGGCTCCTCACAGGCCTTGGGTTCAGGCATACCATTAGGAGACATGCCTGGATGATCTTGTGTGACTTTGTGGAGCCCTTTAAAGTGTCATTCATCAATGCTTCCTTTGATGGGAGGATTTTCAAGATGGATGCCCATTGAGTAACAGCTTATTTCTAGCTTTCCCAGTGTGAAAACAGAAACTCAGCAGAGAAGGCCAGTAGACTTGTGTTTATGGGTAAATTTCAGTAACTAGTTAGCATGTGCAGTGTCTGGATGCCAGGAATAAAGAAGTACAGAAGACCTGAAAAAATCAACTACAACAATGAGGAAGAAACACTGACTGGGGAGAGTTCTTCAGCTGTTAAGCAAAAAGCAATGTAACCTTCAGACATGACTTCCAGTAACTTACAGGAGAATATAAAACAACTGCATACAGACCTGGTTGAAATAAACAAAACACTGATGGAGTATACCAACACAAACAATCTGGAAAAATGGAAGAAGCTTTAAACAGATATTCAGAAGAGATGATAAAACTGCAAAAAATCAGAGGTCAAAACAAAGAAAAGACTGTCTGAATATGAGACTCCTCAGGGAAAGATGTTTAAAAAATAATAGAATTAGAAGACAGAGCACATAGGAAAAACAAGAGATTTTCAGCTATACCAGAAAAGCTGGAAGGAACAGATTGCATTCATTTTATGAAACCACAAATAAGCCACTGGACTGGTATTCCATAGCGGGAGTTGTTAGTTGAAAGGGCACATTGTGTGTATGCTCCAAACCTGGCTATAAGAAAGCAACCTAGACCTTTAATAGTAAAGATGCAATCCTACCAGCAGAAGGAGTTGATTCTGACAAAATTGTGACAGAAGGACAAAGTACTAAAAGTGGGAGACAGCAGAGTGTTTGTGGAGGATGCTTACTCATTGTACACCAGGCAGAAGAGGAACACATTTATTCCACTATTCATGGAATGTCAAGATGCAAGTGTGAGATTCAAACTGCTGTGCTCAGCTGTCTTCAAGGTATTCTTCTTTGGAGGGACAAAATAATGTTTTGATGAAATACATGGTAAGGACATACAAAAGTTTGTCCAACAAAAAGTAAGCTGTGAAACAGAAGGAGATTCTGCTTCTTGTTCTTCTGGCAATAAAGACCACAGAGGGACTGCACCTGTGAAACCTTTTCAAAATTTTCAATGGAAATGTTGGACAGAAGGGAGGGAGCATGAAAGGTGACTAGACGAATCAAGGGTATGTTGGAAATGAAGCAGAGACAGGATTTTGGAGATGAACAGTAATACAACCAGTAACATGATTGGATTACAATGCAATAATTATATCTGTGAAATATTTCAGACCAAGAAAATCTGGAAATATTGGACTTTTTCAGAGTTTATTGGACTTTTGGTGGACTCTAAAGTATATGCCCTGCTTTGTGTCATTAATGTTTGGAAAAGTGCTTTGGGGAGGACAAGAGGAGGGAGAAAGTCAGCTGTAAGTAAAGATTTTTTCTTAAATAGTACCAAATTTGTGGCATGTGGTTTTCTTTACACGCTATAAAGTAAATGCTTTCAGTTATTTTTAAGTATAATTGGGATTGTAAACAGGTGCTGCTGTTCTTTTTTTTTTCTTTTCTTTCTACCCCTCTCTCTCTCTCCTTGTTCAATTTTTCAGTTTTAAGAAATGTAGGCACTGCAATGTATAAAAAATGCCTGGTTAAAAAGCATGATAAAAGAAAAAAATAATGTGCTTTTTCTCATTCTTGCATGGGGAAATGACTGGATTAAACCAGATTAGACCTTAGATTGATTTATTAATACATTTTAAGAGAGAGCAAGTAAATGAAAAAGAACACTGAATACTTTGAGGCTTTTTTCTAGCAAATACATGTAAGCACATTAACAATTCTGCAGCTGGTCTTCATGTTTCCATAGAAACAACCTGATAAAGAGAAACTGGCTGCCTGGTTCTCATGTCTCCATGGAGACAATCTGATAAAGAGAAACTGGCTACAGTCTGGTGGAGAGTGACTGGCTGAAAAAAAAGAAAAGAAAAATTGACTAAGAAATAATTTTCTCTGAAAGCATTCAGGGGTTTTCCCAAGGTAGTTAATGTTCTCTGAAAAATTCAGGGGTTTTCCCAGATGGGAGACCTATAAAGATAAGACAAAACCAATCCACACTTAGTAGAAGCACTGGCTGCACCATGCAGCTTAGCATGGATGACCTTTCTTTTAGGTTAACTCAAGTCTGTAAATGTGGCTGTCAGATTGGGACTTTTGTTCCTATTAGAGGGTAACACTTCAATATCTGAAGGTGTACATAGTTTTTGTGTTAGTTTTTAGTTAATAGGTTTTATGGGGTATTGGAGGTGGTTTTTTTTTTTTTTTGAGGGTTTTCAATAAAAAGTTTTATATGACGTGACATAGGCTGAAATGTATTTGACAAGAAAAAAACTATAAAAGTTCAATCTGCCAAACGGTGTATGCATGTAACACAAAGCTGGAACTAGACATTTAACAAAAAAAGTTGTTATACATAAAAGGTGGGAATAAGAACTTTTTAATACAATTATGCATTCTTTAATGTCTTTAGATGTAAATGGACTCACAGATCAATACAAACAAGAAAGAGTAGTGAACTATATTAAAAAAAATGCAGAGTGCAAATAGCTATGTTACAGGAGGCCCACTTACAAAAAACTGAGCATGTGAATTTGATAAATAAAGGTTTTCAAGTTGGTTATTCAGTGGGATACCTGGAACAAAGGAAAAGAGTAGTACTTATATTAATTGCAAGAAGCTCCAATAGTGATAGAAGAATATAAAAAAGACAATAATTGCAGCTTTATAGTGCTAAGGAGCTACTGGCAAGGGAGGAGGATTACACTGCCATATATTTACATTCCATCTAAAACTGCTGTAATGGAGCTTAAGAAAATTGTGGGAGAAATAATCAGTTTCCAGCAAGGAATATTACTTATAGGTGGGTATTGGAACTTGATTTGCAGTGGTGAATATGTGTCTGGGGGGTCCAGAAGGGAAATATAACAAAGGAGGGTAGATAGTTGAAGACAATTATGAAAATATTTGGCATGGAAGATGTGAATTCAGTAATAGGAGTTTGGAGTGAATTTACATATTATTCCACAAGATATAAAAACTGGGGTAAGCTGGATAGAATTTACATTTCACGGGAGCATATGCATTTAATTGAAGGTCTTGATACCAACTCAATAACTATTTCAGATCATGCACAAATAATAGCTAAAGTAAAAACACAGGATAATGAAATAAAAATGAGACTGGCGCTTTCACACCTATCTGCTGAAAACAGAGGAATTTAAGGAATGGGTAGTGAAGATTATTCAGGAGCTGTTAGAGAGGACAAAAATTTCTTCTGAAAATACAGCTAAGGAGTGGGATAAAATTAAGGTGGAGTTTAAAATTAGGGTGGGAATAAAAGAAAGGGAGCAATTGTTAAGAAGAAACAAGAATTATTTAGAGGGACTGACAAATGTGAAAGTATTACAGAATAGGGGAAATCTCACAGAACAAGAAGAGAATCAACTGCAGAATGCTAGGCAGAAAATAAGGGATTACCTCTATAATATGCACAAGTTTAGAAAGACTGCTATCAGGCAACTGTTTTTGATAATAACACTAGAGCACAAAAACTTTTAGCACAATGACTCAGGCAACAGAAAGTAGAAAGGTCTGTCACCAAGCTTAGGGAGTCTATAATAAAGAATGTAATGAGATCCTACAGAGGTATTAAAATATTTTGGAAATTCTTTAGGAGTCTCTATAAAGTAGAGAAATGTGAAAATCAAGAAAAGATACAAATGGAAATGTTTATGGAAGAATTCAATATGCCAAGGTTAGGGTAGATGAGGCTCAATTACTAACAGGATAGGAGGAGATAAAATAAAAATTGTGATGTATAACTAATCTACGGGAAAGTCCCCAGGAATAGATGGTGTTCCTGTGGAAGTTTGGAAGCTAGGAGGAAAAAAATAATAAAACCTTTCAGATCTTTAACAATACCTTAAGAGGAGGAGAAGTACCACTGTCCTGGAAGAAAGTGGTATCTGTAATTCCTAAAGAAGGTAAGGAGCCATCAGATCCAGCTTCATACAGGCCCATTCCAATACTAAACTATGATTATAAAGTGTTCATGTCTGTAATGGCTAAAAGAATGGCAAAAGTAATACCAAAACTGTTAGATCTGGATCAATGTGGTTTTGTGGAGGGGAGGCAAACATTTGACAACACTAACCGAACACTGATGATCCAGAGGGAAGCAGAATGTAAGAAAATTCCATTGTCGTTGGTGGGTCTTGATGCAGAGAAAGCATTTGACAGAGTAAGCTGGGACCTTATGAGCAGGGCAATGGAAGCATTTGCATTTCCCAAAAAAATATAGCGTTGATTAGAAGAATATATGAGGAGGTGAAAATTAAAGTGGATGGGGTCTTCTTTGATAATTTCTGCTTGAGCAGAGGAACCATGCAGGGATGTCCCCTTTCCCCTTTATTATTTGCATTATGTTTAGAACTATTGGCAAAGAAAATAAGGGACTCAGAAATTCAAGGATATAATCGGTATGGTAGTCAACAAAAACTGGCTTTATTTGCAGATGATATTGTGTACCTGACAAAACCAGAAAAAGACTTTACAGTGCTGTGGAACATTTTGAAACAAATTCAGATCTTTTCAGGATACAAAATTAAAGAAGCTAAAACAAAGGCAATAGTGGTAAATTATGTATCCACACATTAACTGGTTCAGGAAATTAAATATTTAGGAGTATGGATTAAAATTTATTCTAGTGTGGCAGCTAAGAATATGTGGAATAGACTAAGCAAAAGATAATATAAAAACTGAGGAAAAAAGAAACTTTGTTATATGGATAGTAAGATACAAGCAGTTAAAATGTTTTTAATCATTTTAATCTTGTACACGGGTCAGGCATATTTTTATCAACCAGAGGAGAAGTTGTGGGTAGCAATTAATAAAGAAGTGAAGGACTTTATCTGGGAGGGGAAGATGGCAGGAGTCAAGTGGGATAAGCTGATTCTTCAAGAAGAAGAGGGTGGATTGGGATTACCCAATTTGAAGAGGTATTTCAGAGCTACACAGTTAAGACTCCTATACATAGTACATACATAAAACTATAATTAAAACTGGAAAGGGATGATGATGAAACACAAGGGGGCTCAAGAAACAAGGAGGGATTGGGATTTTGGATGCAGGCCTTTAAGGAGAATAACAATAATCATGCAGAATATTGTATCCGTAACGTATTAGAAAGTATTCTAAGAACTAAACCAACACGGGAATGGAGAAAGGAGATTCTGCCAATAGAGATGACTGCAATTAGAGATACAGACAATAGGCAAGGGGGGCAGGAATTTATTGGAGGAAACTGACAAAGGAACCAAGGTATTGTGAGCAAATAACTAGAAAGGGAAAGATGATACAATGGGAAGAGCCCAAAAAATGATTTGGACTGCAGGCTAGAAATTGCCTTCCCTATCAGGGATTGATATCAGAGTATAGGCAAAGAGAAAGAAATGGGGGGGGGTCCTAAATAAAAGACCAGCACTGGTAGAGTTTTTAATAGACTCTAGAACATAAGCTGCCATTAAAAAAAGAACAATTAGTACAGCATATAAAACATTGCACAATAACTATAAGAATCAATCAGAGAAGGTTAGAAAGGATTGGGAAGAGAGATTGGATAAGCAATTCACAAAGAAACAATGGGAGGATATATATATATATATATATATATATATATATATATATATATATATATATATATATATATATATATATATATATATATATATATATATATGTCTCCCAGATATGGAACAAAATCTAGAAGATTTAGGATTTTTGCCCGGAAATGTTTACGCAGATATTTTTATATCCCAAGTAGACTCCAGAGAATTTTTTCCTCAGGTAGACAGTAAATGTTAAAGGTTTGAAGTGGAAGAAAGAGGTAACTGGGAACATATTTGCTGGGAGTGCAGTGAGTGGGCGGACTTTAAGGATTCCCTGTGGAATGCTGGGTGGGCAGATTGGTCTGACAAGGGAGATTATTTTTCTGAGCTGTGATACAGAATTGTTATTGCCTAGATATGGTAAGGCCTTGCTGTGACTAATAATGGTGGCTGCCAAAACAAGCAATTACTAGATAATGGATGTCAAAATCTAAACCAACTATACTGGAATTAGTGAATATAGTAACAGAGATAAAACAACTGGAACTGAAATCTTTAGAAAAGGGTAGGAGAAAACTACATAGGAGAAAATTAGAATTGTGGAAACAAAACATACATGGGAAGAATGAGGCCTAAAAGGCAGCAGGACATAAATGAGCTATGTAATGTTTGAGTGAGAAAGATTGGGTAGATTATAAGTGATGTATAATGTTTGCAACTGGGAGTGTGTCAGTATGGTTTGTGATGTAAAATGCTTGTGACTAGGATTGTGTCAGTGTGGTTTGTTTTCATTTATATAAATGTATGGTTGCATATGTAGTAAGGGATGGTTTAATGATGTTTCTTGTTAAAAAAAAGCAGAAAGTGAATAACTTGTGTAATATTGCTTAGGTTATATGATATATAGCAATATATGTGAAGTATAATGTTTATGTTAATATAGTTTGATTACTTTTATATGAATGTAATTTTGCTTATGTCACAAGTGATAATTCAATAAAGGTGTTTGAAAAAAAAATGCTTCTTTTGATGGATTGTCCCTGTTTTGGCCCACTGTTAGAGACACTTTCCTGTAGTGAGCAAGATGGAAAGACCTTATCTGGCGTGGGTATCAATTTTTCTACTCCGTAGAGACCTTTTTCTAGGAATCAACATGGGGGTAAGAAAATGTGGTTCTGGAAATCTCAAGGGCCTTTTCAAGAATCACATGGAGATTTCACCCCCAGAGGCAAATGGTGAAATAACAACAATGGTAGATGCTGCCCATGTGGCAGAGGGGGTCTGCAAAACCAAAGTTTCGGACAGACCTTTTCAGTGCTCCTGATGGATTGTCTGACTGTCCTTCTCTGCAGGCAGTCAGTGGGCACTTGTCTTTGCACCCATAAGCTTGGGCAGCCATCACAAAAGATATGTGGGTGCAAAGTATTGTATCCAGAGGATATTTCATTCCCTTTTAGCAAATTCCCTCAATGAAAATAAAATGCCTCCCTGATGTTCCACCCTTCTTCTTCTTCTTCTTTCGGCTGCTCCCATTAGGGGTCGCCACAGCAGATCAACTGTTTCCATTACTTCCTGTCCTCTGCATCTTGCTCTGTCACACCAACCAACTGCTCTCTCACCACATCCATAAACCTTATCTTAGGCCTTCCTC
The DNA here is from genome assembly GCF_019279795.1 of Protopterus annectens. Lineage (NCBI taxonomy): Eukaryota > Metazoa > Chordata > Ceratodontiformes > Protopteridae > Protopterus > Protopterus annectens. The sequence goes on along the minus strand of NC_056726.1, from coordinate 290,750,423 downwards.
TTTTCCTGTTACCTAGCAGCTTCATCCTTAGCATCTTTTTCCCAATGTACTCTGCATCCCTCCTCAGCACATGTCCAAACCAATGTAATCTTGCCTCTCTGGCTTTGTCTCCAAACCTTCCAACCTGGGCTGACCCTCTAAAATACTTATTCCTAATCCTGTCCATCCTTGTCACACCCACTGCAAATCTTAACATCTTTAACTCTGACACGTCAAGCTCTGACTCCTGCCTTTTTGTCAATGCCGCTGCATCCTCACCATTCCTCTATCCTCCCTCTCATTCACACACACATATTCTGTCTTAGTCCTGCTGACCTTCATTCCTCTTCTCTCTAGAGCATATCTCCATGTTCCCCCCAATCAGTGGAAATTAACAGCTCTGGAGATTCAAAAGCTGCTAGACAAAAGAGCCATCCAAGAGGTCTCACCAGATTAAATAGGATCCAGATTTTACTCAAAGATCTTTTTAGTGCCAGAGAAAACAGGGGACCTGAGACGCATCCTGGATCTCAGTTATCTGAGCCAGTTTGTAAAGAACTCCAAGTTCCATATGGTCATGGTTCAGCCCATTCTGCCTCTGCTAAGTAAAAATGACTGGATGTGTTCTGTAGATCTTCAAGATGCATACTATCACATCAAAATGAACAAGTGCTCTCAAAGATTCCTATACTTCCAGGTGGGACCAGTCATTATCAGTTCAGAGCCCTGCTCTTCAGTCTCATCACAGCCTCCAGGGTGTTTATCAAATGTATGGTAGTGGTAGTAGCTCATCTATGACTGTATGGATTCAGAGTGTTTCCTTATTTAGACAACTGGCTCCACACCGCACCAACCAGGCATCTACTAGTAAAAGCCAGGGATTACATACTCCAGTATCCCAGTCCCTAGGGATCACAATCAGTCTTTCAAAGTCCAACCTTCAACCAATTCAAGTCTTGGAGTTTATAGGGGCTCGTCCATATACAGTCAGCTGTCTCACTCTCTTACCACAAAACAGAATTCTTTCCTTGTGATTGCATGTCAGACAGATTCTCTCACCCCTTTCCTGCAAAAAAAGCTGATTCTTAAAGCCCTAGGTTTGACGGCTGCAGTGAATACCTTGATACCTATTGCTTGATGTCATATGGAAATCCTCCAGCGGACTCTGGCAGGACAATGGTCCATTCTTTGACAGCCTTTGCAACTTCCTGTAAAACTATCTTCAGTCTGCAAGGACTTCCTACTGTGGTGGATTCAATCAGATGAGATTTCTCAAGGACGTCTCTTTATACTTCCTCCCCCAAATGTCACATTGACCATAGATGCCTCCCAAATGGGGTGCAGGGCATTTCTTGCAACAGACTGTTCAAGGCACATGGTCCCCATAAGAGACCAAATTGCATATAAATGTCTTAGAGATGAGAGCAGTCTTTTTACTCTAGAGACAACTGCTATCTAAACAGACAATATGTCAGTAGTCTGGTACATCAATAAGCAAGGGGGGACCAGATCTTACCCCAGTTGCTGAGAAGCAATGAGAGTTTGGCAGTGGGCAAGCTCCATCAACCACTTTCTTCTAGCTCCGCATATACCGGAGAAATCCAGTGTTCTAGTAGACAAGCAGATAAGCTCAGCAGAACTATCCTGCTGCCTCATGAGTGTTCTCTCAATCAGTGAGTGTCAAACATGATCTTCCACAAATGGGGTCAGCCCTGCTGCGATCTATTTGCCTCTCCCCTCAACAAGTGCAGCAGGTTCTTTGCCCTAATCCCCCTTCAGGGACAGTCACCAATAGATGCTCTAGTCCAGTTTTGGCCCTCCAGTCTTCTTTATGCTTATCCCCCACCTCTAATCCCCAAATTCTTTCAGAAAGTTCAGAAAGCACTCTCTTTGAGGAGCAAGGTAATCCTTATTGCTCCCTTTTGGCCTTGGCAACTATGGTTCCCCTTCCTATTGTCTTATCTACTTTGCCTCCTTAGACACTGGACCTCAGTCTCAATATCCTTTCACATCTGTCAAGGATGACTCATCCGGATAGTATAGTTCTCAGGTTAACTGCATGTTTTTTCCAATTCCAGTGATGGCTAAATATTCCAGACTTTCCTCTGTAATTCACCAAATTTTATTTTCATTTCAGAAGTCCTCTACAAGGGAAGATTTATAAAAGCAAATGGTAAAGGTTTTCCTTTTGGGCTCACAGAGAGAGTCAGATCCTTGCACCGCTCCAGTCCCTGCTGTTTTAGATTTTCTTGCCTGTATTTTTCAAGGTGAGGTGAGTTTCTCCACCATCAAAGTTTAGCTAGAAGCCCTAACTTCCACATCAGAGATAATACTCTTCCTTTAGTTTCATCCAAGTTAGGTAAGGCATTTCTTAAAGGCACCTTTTTACTTAGACCCCTGATAAAGGATCCTATTTCACCTTGGGATCTTACCATCATATTGCAAACTTTAGTACAATCATCCTTTGAACCATTAGCTAAAGCATATCTTAAATTATTTTCTTGGAAAACAGTCTTTCTTGGTGCTATAAAGTCTGCGAGGTGAGTCTCTGAACTCCAGGCACTCTCTTCAAAACTGCCTTATCTAATTTACCATAAAGTAAGTACTAAGCCTACCCTTTCACCCAAAGTTGCCTCAGAAATTAATATCAACCAAGTCACCAACTTGCCAGTTCTTTTTCCTAAATTTGACAATAAAAGAGAATACATGCCTCACCTATTAGATGTATGTAGGCAACTTAATTTCTGTCTTCATAGGACTAGAGAAATTAGAAAAACTGACCGATTGTTTGTTTCAATTGCTAAGAAAACCTGTTTCAATAACTACTACAAATGGGTAACAAATTGTATCTCTCATGTTTAGTCTTCGACAGGGTTATTCTTGCCAAGACAAGCAAAAGTACATTCAGCTAGCTCAATGGCTACATCAGTGAGTCTATATTGTATAAGCGAACACAATGAATTGCGAATGCCATGCTATATAATCGACCCACAATACCCCAAAATCCCAAAATATCGAACACATGGATCAGCAAGTTTTTTTCCCAGGGGAAAAAAAATTGACTGATCCGTAAAAAAAAAAAAATCAAAACACAAAATAAAGTGGGGGGGGGCTGTGCCCCCCCCACACACACCCTACTTAAATATACCAACTCCAAGATTGCACCACAGCGGAGGAAATGGCAAAGTCCCGAAAACAGCCCAGTGATTTTTTTTCCTAGGAAAAAAATCGCTGTTCCATGCTTTCAGTATTTTGCCATTTCACGTAATGATGTTTGACTAAATAGCATTCGCAATTCATTGCGTTTGCTAAAATAATAGGGACCCACATCAGCTGCTTTTTGGGCCAGAGCTTCTATTGATGACATCTGTGCAGCTGCCACTTGGTCCAATGCTCATACTTTCATTGCTCATTGCAAGTTGGGTATCATCTCCAGAAACAGGGCTGCATTTGGTTCTGTGGTTCTCCGGAACATCCTTTCTTGCGGGCAACCCAAGGTTACTGTAGCTGGGGACTCTGTCCCATTCATTGAGGAATGAATGAAAATGACAACATCAGATATAAAAGTTATGTACTCACCATAACTATACATCTGTGAGTCCATTTTCAGTCTTCCTCAACTTCCCCCCACCTTCCCCCTATCCATGTCTTTGGGAGTGACCTGATGAAGTTTTTGTTAGGAACCACAGTTTCTGTTTGAGCCTCTCTTCTGTTATGTTTTCACTTTTTCTGCAGTATTATGATAATGTTTTATATTTCTAAGATGGTATACTAGCAGAAAACTCAATCTGAGGCAATGCTGTTGCCAGGGGGGTTATGGATAAAGGGAGGAGCTCGAGAGTAGGATCCTAGAATCTAGAGAAAGTGACCAAGTAAGATTCAAGACCCATTTGTTGAGGAAGAATGAAAATGGACAACACAGGTGCATAATTTTTATTTAAAAGTAACACCAAAATTGTTTCAGGATTGCTACATTAAATATGGGATCTGATGTTGTCATTTAGGTCTATATTATATGTACGAAGTTTGAAAACTTCGAACGTTAAATTATCAAATTTAAATGTTCAAAGTTTCAAACATCAAACATATAATAAAAAAAACGCAAAACAAACGGAACTTATCTGACTAGTGTAGGCAGGGGGGCAAACCCCCATGCACCCCCCACACCCCCTGCTCTTTAAATATACCAACTCCAAGACCACACTATACTGCGGTAAAGGGAAGATTTCCCTTACTGCACTGTAGTGCAGTCTCAGAGTTGGTATAGTTAAAGAGTGGGGGGTGTGGGGGGTGCAGGGGGGCTTGCACCCCTGCCTACAGCCATTAGTTTTGGGTTTGGCTTTTCTTTTTTTTATATATGTTCGAAGTTTGAAACTTCGAACATTTAAATTTGATTATTTAACATTCGAAGTTTTTAAACTTCGAACATATAATATAGACCCGTCATTTTCATTCATTCCTGAACTGACAGGTCTCAGATCCAATCTCGGATCTGACAGCCACTTTCACCAGACTCAGGGATCCAGCTCTCAAACTCCTCCCTTTACCCATAATGTCCCACTTTCCTGGTATAACAAAGATCTTGTTTGCTGCCACATTGCTCAGACATGGATTTCTGTTCTGGAGCTACACAAGTTAACCAGATATTGTTATATACTTTTTTGTGAGTTTTTTTTTTTTTTATTTATCATTGCTTTCTTCTTCCTACCTTTCAAACAAAACTTGCTTGACTTTCTGACCATTCATTTCCTTTCTTTTGTCTGCCTTTCTTGACAGGCCTTTCTACCCTTGTCAGGCTATGCTCCTACATGCCATGGCTGGTATTCTTTCCCTCACATTCTGACTACCCATCTTAGGGTATCTTTCAAAAAACATTGTTGGTATTTTTTTCTATATCCAAAAAAGAAAAGTCTCTATCTCACTTTTGTTTCTTCTTCTCGATATGGCCGACAAGCCTGCACACTTTAAAAAGTACATTTCCTGTGGGCATAAGATCCCTAAATCGGATGCCCACAGATAGTGGGTGTATTGTTTGGGTACTGCCCACCTAGATGTGCACTGTTCATTTGTTCCGGATTCAACTCCTGCGCCTTAAGTGATAGAAGGAATAAGTAAGCTTTAAAAAGATTGCTACATTCTACCATTGTTTCTGCCTCAACTGGGGCTCAAACCCCATCTAGTAAATCTGACAAATGGAAGTCTGACTTGGCTGCTACAGAAGAGGAGTCCAGGAAATGGACCACTGACTGTTCTCCCCATTTGGCTCTGATTACTAAACCTCCAGCTAAAGTTCCCAAGATATGGGATCCAAGACCTTCCTTGGATCCTACTACATCTAGCACCAAGTGTCCTCAGATCCAATCTCCACTTTTCACTCCAGATGCAATATCTCCTCAGCTCTATTTACCCTTCTTACAGGGCATACCTAGAAAATCTTCAAGATCACCTTCCACTACTTCATCCCTTAGGTCTTCTAGGAGCTTATCTGAGGCAGAGGTGGATAAGATGATGAGGAAGTTTCTCAGGGCTTAGATCCAGATTGAGGTAATTCCATCTCCTTCTCCCTTCAGACCTGTATGCCTACCCTCTTCTTAACATCACATTCTATCTCCTTCTCCAATCTGACCAGTGGTTTTGGAGTCCTCAGACCGAAGAACTTTGAAGATGTCAGATCTGAAGACTGCTCACTCTTCTACTCTGGCCATACCCTTGAGTTGACTGTCTCTGACCTCTTTGGTGCAGAATGACTCACTGAGCTGAAGTGCCCGCACTGGCTGTGGAGGGGGTTGGGATTAACTCCGAAGCTGTTAGAGCCGTCCTTGCCTCTTGGTGCCTTGGCATTGGATAGCTGAGCTCCACCATCTGCCTTTGAGATTGTGGAGGGGGCCTTCTCTATACCCACAGAGAGGACACCCTTACCCTCTTCAGATACTGCTTTCCCTCCACTGAGTTTGAGCTCTAATCCTCTCATGCCTATTCCACCAGGACAGCCATCCCTTACAAGCCTTCAGTCAGTTCTCATCCAGGACTCCCCACATTCTTCCAAAACTTCACCAAACCATCCCACTAAAGAGGTCCCTAAGAAGAGAATGTACAAAATGAAGCACCTAGATTCCCCTCCAGAATCGTCCACCAAAGTCATGAACTTCAATGAAGGGGAAGGGTCCCCAGATATCCACCTGATGACTTCTTTGGAAAGATCCTGGAATTTCTTAAGCAGTGAGGTGGATGGTCCTCCAGTATCCCTCCCCAAGAGGAGTCAGTGTCTTTAGAAGCTTTTGGAGCTGGCCTAGTTATGCTTTGGGTGGTCCCCTGGCCGATCAACCAACCTATCTTATCTCATGCCAAGCAAGGAAGGAACCACAATAGAATGGAACCCACACCTAAAAGGCCAGACAAGTTTTTAGCTTCTCCTAAAGATAGGATCCACTGCAACAAGGGAGTCTCTATAGATGCCATGGTGGTGGAGGCTCCCACTAAGAGAGAACTTGCAAGACAGAGCTCAACTGTCCATCACCCTAACAGAGAGTACAGGGCCTTGGACAGATTTGGCAAGCACATTTATGTCTCAGCAACCTTTACCCTTTATTGCTGAACTATTTCTCACATTTCATCAGACTACAAAGGGATTTGACCAAGGAGCTTTCCAAACCTCTTTCAGGGTCTATGTCTGTGGAGGACCAGAAGAAAGTTTCTTCACATTTACCTTCCCTACAGTCCATCTCCAATGTGTCCATGAGGTTGATTTCTTATGCAGCTGAGGGTTCAAGGATTGCAGTCTGGAGGCACACCTGGATGTACCTGTGTCTTTTTGTGAAGCCCTGCATGTCTTTGTTCATTAATGTTCATTTTGATGGAACATCTTTGTTCAGCCCTAAAGTTAAAGAAACACTCTCCAGAAGTAAGAAAGATGGAAAGATCTTGTGCCATTGGGATCTGTTTTTCTACCCCTTAGAGATCCTTCTCCAGGAATCAGAGAGATGGTAAAAATATATGGTTTCACAAGTGCCAAAGGTCTTTCCAGGAATCACAAGGAGATCATTCTTCCCAAGGCAGAGTGGGAAACTCTAATGGAAGATGCTATCCTTGTGGCAGAGGTGGTATGCAGAACCAGGTCTTCAGTGATACCTTCTCTGACAGACCTTACCAGCACTCCTGAAGGCTTATCCAGCAGCTGCACTCTGGGAGCAGTTGGGGGGGGGGCACTTATCTCTGCACCCAGAAGCCTGGGTATCCATCACAAAAGACATTTGGATTCAGAAAATCATATACAGAGGTTATTTCATACCATTATCCTAAATTCTTCCAACAAAAATGAAAAATATCCCCCGATGTACCACCCAATGACAGGCAAGCAGCAGCCTTGGAAATAGAAAAGCTGATAGGGAAAAAGAGTCATCCAAAAAGTTCCCCCAGACCAACAAGGACCTGAAACTTAATTAAGATTCTTTTTAGTGCCAAAGAAGACAGGGGACATAAGACCATTTCTGGATCTTGACAGACTCAACCATTATGTAAAATACCCAAAGTTCAGGATGGTCATGGTTCAGTTCATTTTACCTCTTCTATGAAAGGACAACTGGATGCGCTCGATAGATCTTTAAGATGTGTACTATAATATCAAAATGAGCAGGTGCTTAGGGACTTCCAAGATGGCTACACATTAAGTAACAGCTTAATTTTGCTCTCCCAGTGTAAAAACAGAAACTCAGCAGAGGCAGAGATTAACTCATATTTTGGGGAAAATTTCAGGGGGTTCACTGCCTGGACACCAGCAAAAAAAAAGAAATTCAGAGAACCTGGAAGAAAATCAATCACAAAAAGTGAGGAAAAAACACTGACTGGGAAGAATTCTGCAGCTATTCAGCAAAAAGCAGGGCAAGCTCCAGCTTTGGTGCAAGACATGAAATCCAGTAATCTAGAAGAAAAAATAAGTCAAATGTACTCAGAGCTGATTAAAATAAATGAAACATTGAAGAAATATATCAACTCAAATAACAAAAGGCTAGAAAAATGGAGGAAGCTTTAAAAAGATATTTGGATGAGGTGATAAAACTGCAAAAATCAGAGGTAAAAATGAAGAAAAGGCTGGCTGAATATGAGACTGATCAAAACCACAAACCACCACCACTCCAACTGAATTCAGCCAAAACACAGAAAATGAGTTGTGTCTCAGGAAGCATAATACCAGGGTGAAAAATTCTCAAATAGATTTTTTTCATTCTGGTTCCTCAGTCTTTCGCCTTCAAGGAATACTTACATCTAATCTCACCCCTATTTTATACAATCATCTAGCTGCAGTTAAGCTAAAGCAATGCAATTAGCATCAATAATACATATAAGAGCATAGCAAATTCAGCCTAAAAATAACATTTGCAATACACATTATTTTAAATCACAAAATTGTTACAACCCATACATTTTTATTTTTTAATATATTAAACTAATTCATATCACATGTTTAATCCTGAACATTACTAAAAAAAATTACCATATTAGTCATTAAAACACATTTTCCAACAACCCTCATGTCCCAACATTTTAGAGTTAAATTACTATCAGTATTCATACCCCTGGGTTGAAGTTTTTTGAAATTATCATTTTACACTCTAGTTTATTTAACTCATATCTAAAATTTCCTCCATTGGCCGTAAAGGGACGTGCCAACACACTAAAGAAGAGATCTTTGCTACACCCCCCCCATGTACAGATAAAAAGTGCTCAGCTACTGGGTTTAAACTATTCCCCTTTCTAATATCCCCTAAGTGTTCCATAATCCTCCCTTTAACTTTTCCTTTTAGTTTGCCCTACATACCACTTCACCTTTTTACAGCAACAACCTATTATGTAGATAACACCCTGTGAATTACAGTGGAAGCCTTCTCTTGCAGTATAACGTTTCCCATTAATTGTCCATCCATGAAGGTTTTTCACTCTATTACAAACCATAAAATTCCCATAAGAACGCATGCCAACTTTATCTGTTGTTGTTTCCCAACCATTCCCATGTAATATTTCTTTCAAATTACCATATCTACCAAAAGAAAAAGATGTCCTACACTCATATCCTCTTTTATACCATATAGCAAATTTTTCTAATAATGCACTCAACAATATAAGAAAAGGGAGAAAACTTTGTCACAAAAATATTTTTCCTTCTCAATTTCATTCTGATTGTCCCCCTTACATATATATTTTGCCTTAAATATCCTCCTTTTTGTTTTCCACCTTTATAACCCCCTAAAACAGGATCTTTTGCATCCTGTAAAAGGCCTTCTGAGTAACCCCTATATTTCAATCTCTCAAAAGCTTCCATTAAATACTTTTGTTTTAATCCCTCTTCCAGTGTATTAGAATAAATACGTTTGAATTCCCCTAGGGGCAGGGCCTTAATTAAGTGGGGGGTGCATGCTTTCTGCATGTAAGAAATTATTAACTGCAGTCTCTTTTCTATGTGGCTTGAATTGTATGGAATTCTCCCTATTCACATGTAATTCAACATCCAAATACAGAATGCTGGTGCAGCTTACTTGATGTGTGAACTTTAAGCCATGTTTTGTTTTATTTAAATCCTCCATAAATTTGAAAAAAAATATTCTTGTTTGCCTTTACATACAAAAATTAAATCATCTATAAATCTTCCATAATATACCACATTTTCCTTAAAAAAACAAGTTGTATATACAAATTGATTTTCAAAATCTCCCATATAAACCACTGCATATGAGGGGGCAAAAGCCACCCCCATTGCAGTGCCTCTTTTTTGATGAAAAAAAGTTTCTACCATCTAAAGTAGCTGTGTGTTAAGCAAAATTCTAACAAGAGTAATAAAAATGAGGAGCGTAGACCTACCCCCATCATTCTCCCCATAGCATCTAAACCCCTTTTGGTTTCAGTGTTGGTGTATAATATAGCAATAACCCACGCCTGGGTGTGGGTAATGCGGGATTTAACCATGGTTGGTGACAACCGTGGTTAAATCCCGCATTACCCACACCCAGAAGTGGGTTATTATATTAATGACATTATTTAAGAAAATAAATAATTACTTTTCTTAAATAATGGCATTGTATAATGCCTCTTTGCTGCCCTTCCGCAGCTGTCTGGTATTCCGCGGCAGTTCTGATGTACTGCGCATGCCTACGCAGTACATCAGAGCTGTGGGCAAAAGCAACGGAGAATGCAAGATCTCCGTTGCTTTTTACTGTTTCTCTATGTTAAATGGATTTAACATAGCGAGACAGGTTTAAAATAAGCAACGGAGATCTCCGTTACTTATTTTAAAGCTGTCTCGCTATGTTAAACCCATTTAATATAGCGAGACAGGTTTAAAAAAAAAGCAACGGAGATCGCAAGATCTCCGTTGCTTTTTACACACTGTGTCGCTATGTTAAAGGAGTTTAACATAGCGAGGCAGCTTTAAAAAAAGCAACGGAGATCTGCGTTGCTTTTTTTAAACTTGTGTCGCTATGTTAAACTCTTTTAACATAGCGAGACAGTGTTTTATACTAACGGAAAAAGTCTGGGCGACCGGACCTTTTTCCGTTAGTATATTGAGGGATTTACAATGGGCACGCTGGTTGGGCTGGCCAATCAGCGCGCACGTTTTAGAGGAAGAATTGTATAATGACCTCACATCCACCTTGGCCCAAAAATAATCCTTTTGCCATTTGATCTTTTTCAAATTCTCACACAATTATCTTGTGTTTTTGATATGTGATTATACTCTTTTCAAGTATTTCTTTAAATGAAAATCCAAAACTGTATCTACATTTTCTAAGTATGACCCAATCATAGACACAATGGGTCTATCTGGAGGAGAATTTAAGTTCTTGTGTATCTTGGGGAAGACATAAAATCTGTGATCCTTTTGTTCCTTTATAAACACTTTTTGAACATCCTTATTGTTCAAGAACCCCAATCTTTCCCCTCTTTCCAAGATTTCTAATAATTCCCTATTAAATCTAGGTAATTAATACCAAACTCATCATAGTCACTTGTCACTGTAATCAAATCTTTCACCATTTTTTCATAATCCTTTACATTCATTATTACCCAATTACCCCCTTTGTCAGCTTGCCAATAGACAAATTCATTTAACTTCACACATGCTCTTTGTAGCTCATTCCATTCTTTTTTAGATAAATTATACATTTTTTCACTTTTCAAAAATGCATCCAATTCACATTCAACTTGACTACACACCACATTTTCATACATTTTAATATTCATAAATAACCTAGGTGGCAAGAAATTACTTTTGTTAGAAAAAAATATGGTACATCCAAATGACCATAGCCAGTATCAAACTCGTTACTTTCTACAATTCATGACATGTTCACCAACATCATAGCTATCAAGAGAATTGTTCATATCAAAAAGTGCCTCTGTGTCATATATACTTAGATTTAATAAATCATCATTATTGTCGTCTTCTTGGATCAGAGTGTTATTATGTAATATAGGACTTTAAATTTCACTAGCCTTAGTGTTAAAAATACCTTTAAATTCACCTTTCGACAAAAACATTTAACATCAAGAATAACCTCTGCCAGGGATGGAAATCTTGTTGGAACAAACTTAGAACCTAGCTGTAATAAATTTATTAAATCTGATATTAACTCAAAATTAGACAAATTCACTATTCTCAGGTCCTTCCCTGTTAGATTATTGCAACTTATACCAGACACTACATTCACACTGTCACACTGGTTTTCATTTAGTATAGAAATACAGTCTGAAGCACTATTAAACAGATTCACATCCAGTTCACCAGCATCTGTAAGAACATTGTTTATAACAACAGTTTCCTTTCCAAAAGGCCCTTCTGAATTGGGTATATCACATATTTTTACAAGTTCACTGTTTTTCATTTTTTTATCAAAAATGGCTTTTACATTCATATCAGGCATGTGACAATCATTGCATTGATTTAATACATAAACACAGTCAGAAGCATTAACAAACACATTATCAATTTGTTCACCAATATTTTCAAAAACAACAGTCTCCTTTTCTCAAGAAGACCTTCCTGACTGAGATAAATCACGCGTTTTAACAGTTTCATAAAATTCTACATTTAAATTGTCATTTATACAGGGAATATCAGAAAAGTGTTCATTACTATTGCACACAGTCAAAAAAGTCACATTTTCCCTTACTTTGGTTTGTTGCCATCATTGTTTTTTCCATTTTGCCTGCCCTTTTAATAAAAACTCCTGGTGGACCCTTGTTTGGGGGACCGCTCCTACCCTGTTTGATTTTTTGAACCATTACTTGCTTCTCCAGATGAAATCTCCTCAGATGACATGCACTTCTTGCTGCCTGTAGTGTTTTCCACCTAGGAGAGAGAGGAATCATGTGTTCCCCTTTCAGAGGAAGTTCCACCCCATTTTTTGGATATTGGTGAGTGCATTATTAAAAAATGTTGGTATATGGTAAAAGAGGATATGAGTGTAGGGCATCTTTTCCCTGATCATGTATCGTTTTCTTATGGTAGATATGGTAATTTGAAAGAAATATTACGTGGGGATGGTTGGGAAACAACAACAGATAAAGTTGGTATGCGTTCTTGTGGGAATTGCATGGTTTGTAATAGAGTGAAAAACCTTGATGGATGGAAGATTAATAGGAGACGTTGTATTGCGAGAGAAGGCTTCCACTGTAATTCACAGGGTGTTATCTACGTAATAGGCTGTTGCTGTAAAAAGGTGAAGTGGTATGTAGGGCAAACTAAAAGGAAAGTTAAAGTGAGGATTATGGAACACTTTGGGGGTATTAGAAAGGGGAATAGATTAAACCAAGTAGCTGACCACTTTTTATCTGTACATGGGGAGGGGGTGCAGCAAAGATCTCTTCTTTAGTGTGTTGGCACATCCCTTTATGGTCAATGGAGGAAATTTTAGACATGAGTTAAATAAACTAGAGTGTAAAATGATAATTAATTTCAAAAAACTTCAACCCAGGGGTATGAATATTGATAGTAATTTAACCCTGTAAAATGCTGGGACATGAGGGTTGTTGGAAAAAATGTGTTTTAGTGACTAATATGGTCATTTTTTAGTAATGTTTAGAATTAAACGTGATATGAATTAGTTTAATATATTAAAAAATAAAAATGTATGGATTGTAACAATTTTGTGATTTATAATAATCCCCCGGCTTTACGAAGCCCTTTATAGCATGCAGGATTAGTTTAAGAGCTATTTTCAGCAATATGGCCGATGTGCGATCCAGGAACGAGCTCCCGGGACATGCATGTGAGCTCTTAGGCGGACCGAGCTCCTGTATGCAAACTACCCTCATTTGCAGGTGAAAAACATGCAAATGAGGATAATATGTGATCCAGGAAGCTGGCAGCTGTCCATGCAGGATGAGTGCAGTGTGCAGAAATGTACTCAGTTAGTAACCAAGTACAGTTCTGCAATCTATAAAACGGAGCTATGACAGCTCCAAATAAAGGCTGCATATCATTGAGGAAGCATGCCAATGTCCAAGTAGAAGGCCATTGGCATTGCAAACTGTAAAAAAAAAAAAATAAACAACTTTTAATTTTCTTTTCGCCGAGCCAGCCTGGTTAAGCATAGGGCAGCAATGCGCAAATGGGATCGGGGGAAAATAATAAAATAAACCTAAAATAAGCATGCTAACTAAAATCAGTATTCTGCCATGCAGGTCAATGGCAGGCAGAAGACAACCTGGCCAGTGAGTAATGGTTGCTAAGGGGGGAGGCTCAGTGTGGGACATGTAACTATGCATTAGCAGGCAATCCTATGCAAATGAGGGAAAGGTTAGTGAATCCCAGATTTTCCCAGGGTGTGAGGCAGGTCCCAAGAGTGTAAGAGTATAAATAGCTGGGTGCAAGACTAGGATATAGGTGACATTATGGGGGTGTGTGTCAGGCATACTGTAAGTGGATTGGAGACTTGTGGCTTGGGACTGCTCCTAGCTTAGCACAGCTAAGCTAGGGGTGTGTCTAAACCTGCCTAGTACTCTTTATAAAGTGTAAGCGGGTTTGCACACCGCACACCGGGTTTTACAGGAAGAAAAAGGAAGTTAAACCAGGAGAAAGCAGCTCTGTGCACATTTGAGCACTCCGTTTGCGTGGCACGCACACGGGCCTAAACAGGGAGGCAATGGGAAGGGAAAACAGCAGTAGGAAGGTAATCAAGGAGAACTAGCTGAGCTGCCAGGTGAGATGTATCAGAATCAGCTAATCACACAGGAAGCAGACCAACCCAGCCCAGAATACCACTATAAACCAAGCAAACACCTACCCCCCTGGTTTTTCCACACTCTATACCACCGGTGTATACAAGAGGGGAAATTTTAAAACCAAACCTACAAAATGAGAAGGGCTGCAGCAGGCAACATACAACAACATGTGCAAGAGGCTGAGGGTGGTGAGGATGTCAATGCTGCCGGACAACCCACACTGAGGAGACAGAGAAGAATGTACAAACCCAGGGTAACCTACCTGGGGCTACATGAGCTGGAAATAGTGGGGTGCTACAGGGTGGACAGAGACCTCCTACAGCAAATCGTTGAGCTGTGCAGGCCACACCTGACACACCACACTGGCCGAGGGGAACCAATCCCAGTGTATACCAAGGTATGTGTAGGCCTGGGTATACTAGCCACAGGTATCTTGCAAAATACAACTGGGGATAACATGGGCATCTCACAGGCATCAGCATCCAGAGTATTCCACCAGTTCCTGGATGCCAAGTCAGCACATGTCAGTGAGCATGTATATTTCCTCAACACACATGAGGTGTTGACCCGCAATATGGGTCTCTTCTATCAAATAGCTAACTACCCTGGGGTAGTGGGTGCTATAGACTGCACACACTTATGCATCAAAGCACCACCCGGTGAGCAGGGTAGGGCCTACATCAACCACAGGGGCATCCCCTCCAACTGCCAGGTCGTATGTGATGCCCAGGGAATTATACTGAATGTGCATGCTGGCTGCCCTGGAAGCTATGATGATTCACACATATGGCAACTAACACAGCTGTACCACAGATTTGCAGATGTGGACATCCCTTACGGTCACCTAGTGGGGGATGCTGGGTACCCACTGGAGCCATGGCTGATGACACCCAACAGAAATGCACACACACCTGAACAACAATGCCATAATGATGCACACGCACAGGCCAGACATATAATAGAGCATGTGTTTGGGATGCTCAGGTCACGGTTTCAGTGTCTGGACACATCTGGTGGAGCCTTGCAGTATTCACCAGCTACATGTACCCAAATAGTAATGGTATGTGCTATGCTACACAATATGATCCTGTGAAAACAGCTGCAGCAGGAACAGCATGGGGCAGGGCCACACAGCCCCCCACCAATGCCAAGGCCTGTACAGGTACAGAGTAACTCAGAGGAGGAACAACCTGAGCCTGCTCCAGAAGGCAGAAGAGGGCATGCCCAGTATGCCCTGGCCTTGGCAAAGAGACAACGCATAGCATATGCACTGACACAGTAGGGCCCCAGGGAATGACACCTCTCTCTGACTCGCACAGACAGTAAAAGGGATGCCAAACATGACACTATCTGTGCCCAACCATGTATAGGGAGTGTACTATGTGCATCTGACACAGGCAGCCCTCCAGCACCATCCTCATGTCTGGCACACCCTCAAGGTAAGTCAGTCAACCTACCAATTGCCAAATGGAGTAGAATGTGTTTTTACCTGTAACTATGGTATGGATGTGAACATGCAAGGGAATTGGGTGGCCGGATGCCAAGGCAGCAGAGTGTAGACACCCATAGTGGCAGCATGAGGTCTGTAACACATACTGGAGTCACCATAGTAGCCAGTACTACACAGGGTGACAAAAACCCACTGCAGGAAATGGCCTGAGCGATAGGGGTGTCCATAAGAGCCACACATACCAGTCAGGAAGGATCACATACCCAACAACAGTCTCAGCCAGCAGGACAGGTGAAGACAAACACAAACAAATGCTGTACTATGCCCCCCAAATGTGCCCTATGGTTAACCCCTGCCCCAGGCCTACACAGAAAGACTGCAGCAGGCCAGGCAGTCGGATGTAAGTTGTGAAGGCTAGGAAGTCAGACACTAATATGTAGGTAAACAAAGCTAGAATCTGTACTACACTGGTAAGCCCTAGCCAGCAGGATAGGTAAGACTACAGACTGAAATGGAGTACCTGACATACCAGTACAGTCCCAGCAAATGTGTACAAGTGTCAGGTGTGCCCCCCCCCATCCATCATACACATAGAGTAACAGTCAGGTGTGCCCCCCCCACTCCTGTGTAGAACAGTAGATACAGTCAGGTGCCCCCCCTGCTATGCAGAAATGTAGGAACAGTCAATGGCAAATGACCAATGGATACCCTGCAGACACAGCATGCTACCTGTCGGTGTACAACAAAAGGTCAACACTGCAGTACAAACAACCTGGACGTGATCTACACATGCAACACAGATGGCCATACTGGGCATGCTCACACACTTAAACACATGAAGGCCATGTCTGCAAACACCAGTGGCCCAGACATATCTGGAAGTTGCAGTTCTCAGTGTGGACACATGTCAGTATGCACCACTCCTGCCTTGCACACACAGTGGATAGGAATACAGACAAATATGTAAGGACAGCACACTATAATAAGCCACAGGTACATGGGCATAGATGTGTGGAAGAGGGTGACCGTGACAAGGAACCATGCGGGCCTGTCCCAACTGGCACACAGCCAAAGGGCCCCCAACACATGAGGTGTGGATGTAACCCACTGTGGATACTGGCCACCAGTACCTGTCAGCATGACAGACTATGTGGTATACGTGCCAGCTGTGCAACAAGACTGTACAAGGAAGCAGCCATCTAGTAGCTGTATACACGCACCTGTGACATATGACCCCGTGTGTGCCTGCATGTGGCATGTCAACCCCTACATGTGCATGCCCATGCACACACTGCCCTCCCATAGCAGTAGTATGACAAGCCTGTTGAGGTCATCCAATGTGAATTACACCTTTGGAAGAGCTATACTCAGTAATATGCATGGTGCATCCCATAACTGCGTACTGCTGTAGTGACAGAGTAGTTAGGTAGTAGTACTAACCCCAGACCTGTCAATTGTGTGAGTGTGTGTTTGTGTGTGTGCCTGTCTGCCTCTGACTGTGTACAGTGAAATGCTTGTTAGGCTACTCACACTCCATGCAATACATATATTCAACATTGCCAAGGCTGCTGATGTCACTCACCTAGAAGTACACCTCTGGGAACGTGATAGCCCAGTAATCACTGTAGCATGTCCTGTAACTGCGTACTGCTGTAGTGACATAAACTAATTAGGTAGGTGTTCGAACCCCAGGCCTGGCAAATGTGTGTGCTTGTGTGTGTGTGTGTGTGTGTGTGTGTGTGTGTGTGTGTGTGTGTGTGTGTGTGTCTGACGGGGTAGAAAGCAATGCTTTTTAGGCTACTCACACTCCATACAATACAAATACTCTACTTTGCCAAGGCTGCTGATGTCACTCACCTAGAAGTACATCTCTGAGAAATTGATAGCCCAGTAATCACTGTAGCATGTTCTGTAACTGCGTACTGCTGTAGTGTGATTTAGAATGGTGGTAGTGTTCCATCTCCATCCATGCCAGTTCCAGATGTGATGTGTGTCTCAGTGTCTGTGTATGGAGCAACGCATTATAGTCTACTCACTCTCAGTACATTACAAATGCCTTACTTTGGTAGTCCTGCTGATGTCATTAATTGTGAAATACACTTTTGATGAAGATGTACTTTAGTAATGTCCATGGCATGTGATATAACTGTGTAGTGCTGTAGTGTAGTAAACTAGTTAGGTAGGGGTTCTACTCCCAGACATGACAGGTGCATGTGTGTGTGTGTTTGTAACTCGTATCCTGTTTAGAGGTGGTTGTGAGTCTGTGACACCTGTGGGCAATGTTGAGGGGTTTTGCTAATTTCATTTATGGTGGCCCTACTATATATCACAATGTCAACCATACAGGGATAACAGATGTAAATGGCTGGGAGGCTGGGGTGCAAAGCCATACCCATACATGTGACATCAAGGCCTGCCAATCACAGTTAGCAACCCCACTGTGCCTTCACATGTGACTCACAATGGGCATACCTTGCCTGACAACATGGCCTGTATGGACAGATGACACTGACATCAGGAAATGCTGTTAGCATGCTATCAATGTAGATGCAGGGTAAATCTGCTGACCAGTACCACTCCCTGCCACATGTGGGCAAGACTGGCACATCTGATGATAAGCTGTGCTCACAGCATGGGCCAGACACCCCAGGTACAGTTCCACATGTCAGTGTACATGCATGTGGGAGATGTGCACATCCTAGACACCATCCAAGTCATGGACTAGGGAACACATACATGGCAAGTGATGCACAGCATTGGCCACACACAATAGTCACCCAGGTGACTGGAAGACGGATGCAATACCCATCTGTGCGGGCAAATGCAGAAGCTACAGGCCTGTGACACAATGCAGACCATTGTCATGTGGGCTGATGCCAAGGTATACCCATCGCCTATCTGTGTATAGCCTGCTGGCACTGTTGGCCACCACACACCCGTGCAGACATGTACCCATGCATGTCTGAACTGGACCCTGAGTGTTCGTGTGTGTGTTGTATGGTGCGTATGTCCACATCCACATGCACTACTTCCCCCAGGGCACAATGAAACATGCCGCCTTATGTCTGACACCCCCTCATACTCACTGCCCATACGACCTCCATATCACCAGTGTGGTGCATGTGTTCCCTGCACATTGATGTGTTGTGGCAATCCCACTAGTGACGAGTTGCAATCCTGGCCCTGCCAAGTGTGTTAATGTGTGTGTGTCCCTGAGTGAGTGTGCCTGTGCTGATGCTGGCACCTGTTCATGCAGACAGGCATGTGTACATTACCTACTGTATATTTACCGTATCCCTGTTGCAGATGTCACTTACCATCACATATATGTTCTGAGTGCTCCCCACCAGATAACCCATGTGGCACATCCAATAACAGCATTGAACTGTGATAGCACTACATAGCTGTTGAGTGTTTGATACTCTGTGCTGGTAGATGTGTGACACAAGCATGTGTCGGTTTTACCCTCCCAACCCTCCCTGACATGTATTCGCCTCTGTCTGCCTCCCCCACTCCCTCTCTGGTGAATGTGGAGGGCCACACCTGCATTGCTTAGGCAGCAGCATGTGTATTTAATGTGATGCTCATGATCAGCTGATGGCCTCTGCACAAATTGCAGCCCTTCCCTAGCCGATTGCATGAGGAACAGGTGTGGTAACATTCCCATAGAAAATTGCAAGCAAACACACTCCAATACCTGGAACATCCTGGTGGTGTTGGCCCTTGTCTGTCACTGTGAGCAGGAGCTAGAACTGTAATTTGGCAAACAGCATTTCAGATGGGTTGGGGATTTACCTCTAACAACATACACTGTGGGAAGAAGGCAACAAACAGGAGGGGGGTGTGCCTGACCTGATTACGAACTGTAAGTGCTGCTATACTGCATATGGAATAATGTTGGATTAACAGTGTTTGTCTGGATATGCCTGTCGTACATGTCGCAATACCTGCCATGTCAGTTCCATGTATATCAGAAATCCCCATCTGCAGGCTCATCTGCAGACTGGGCAGTGTTGTGCCTTTGGTGTCATGTGTTAGCCACGATGCATCTATCAGTGGAATGCAGAAAGTAGTGTGAGGATTGCAGTCTGTTGATGGTGAAGGCTGTGACAGTTACTGACTACATATCCCTCATTGGACATATGTTGCAACAAACCCTGTTACAGTGGTAGATTAATGAGGATATCACAGCAACATGTCTATACTGGCCCTGTGTATGTGCTGTCAGCCACACCTCTGTCAACCTTTGTACATATGTTGTGCATTAAGTGGTGTATATGTGCTGTACACCATAAATAATATCATCATATCTGATAACACGCCAGTGATATATCAGAGTGATACATGTCATGTACAGTAGGGGTTACATTTAATGCCATACCCTGGAAATTCTGTGGATGTTTGTACAGTACTGAGGTCTGTGTAGTGATGGTGAATGTCGGCAGTGTGTGTATTGTTAATATGTACTATGGCCTGTGTACAGACTGTGGTAGATGTCATTGTTCTAGCTCCCCTTCTATCTGTTGTTACATGCTGCCCCACTATATGGTACCATTTTACCTTACATGTGAGTAGGGCCATACACGCACATGTCCCATACCACAGGCAGCCATCAGACCAGACTGTGTAGCAGCCCAGTATATGTAGGGTCATTCTGTGAGTGGTACATATAAGGATGGTGTAGGACAGATAGTCCATATACTGTTCTATTATGCTAGCGTACCATATGTGGCTGTGGCTATGTTCACATTGGTTGTGGTTATGCACTGTCACACAGGTGTATCCTACCCTGTGCTGTGACATGGCTGTTGAGCCTGCTATATATGCAGGTGCTGTACCATGATAACCTCAGGATGTCTGTCAGTAGCCCATGGCACACATGTTATGAGCAGATGTCACCATCCACACACACTGTCTGTGACAACAATCCCAATGACAGTAGCAAATGTCTATTAATATACCAGCTATACATACCAGACATCCCCTTGCACTACTACATTGGGACTACAGGGACTGGGGTAGGGCTACACTCCATGTCCAGGACATATGGTGGGACGATATGGACATGTACTTATCCAGATAGCCATATATATATCCGAGTACACATGTGTAGTACTTCCAATTACCACTGTCATGGCAACCACCCACTATGGATCCCTACATCATGTGGGCGTATTCCCTGTACATTCCCTGTGTGATGGACATCCTTCATGTGTGTGGGCATGAATGTTACAGACAACAGGTAGCAATACCTCTTACAGGAGAACCTGCACACTCAGGGCAGCCACATATATGTAGGAGGATTGGGACATACAGACAGATTGTGAGAAGAGTGGTGTAATGCTTTGCATAGTACTGGTGTTACAGGGTGTGTGTGTGTGTGTGTGTGTGTGTGTGTGTGTGTGTGTGTGTGTGTGTGTGTGTGTGTGTGTGTGTGTGTGTGTGTGTGTGTACATACTAGTTTACCTTGGACTGTAATCTGTCTGCATAGCTCACTACTGTGGGCCTATCCCCTAGCTGGACAGAGGTGTGTCTATCATGTGTTGTCTGTCCACCACACAGGTCCTGTGTCGGATATTACATTGGCAGTGTGTGTGTTGCGTGCTA
The DNA here is from genome assembly GCF_019279795.1 of Protopterus annectens. NCBI lineage: Eukaryota > Metazoa > Chordata > Ceratodontiformes > Protopteridae > Protopterus > Protopterus annectens. The sequence continues at coordinate 290,729,173 of NC_056726.1, read as the reverse complement.
GCAGTACATGGCTATATCCATTTGTGTACCTGATGTCATATTCCTGCATAAGGGTATGTTGCAACACATCCTGTAACATTAGCATGTTCCCGGGTGTGTAACTGCAATATTGTGGGTATGGCCCTGTGTTCCTGCCTTTGTCCTCCACATATATGGCAGCCTTTGTCCTGCTGTGATACGGGTAGGGGTTGTTAGGTAATGGCCTATCATTAACTACTGCTAGCATTCCTACTATCATCCCAGTCATAGCATGGACACCCACAACATTTGTTGGCCAGGGACCATACATGTGACACTACCACAAGTAATGAATGTCCCCTAGGGCTTGACTACAGGGTGTAATTGGAGGCTGAACTACATCTGATATTGTTGACTGTTACGTATCGTGCAGGCAAATCAGTTGTCAACTGTTGTACAAATTGAAGGGCTTAGCCTAGACACCATAGTATGGTATATATCCGCACTGTCTACATCTACTGTTTTGTGTGGGCCTTGCATCCATCACTGGTTATATACATCAACATCCATGTGCTGTCAGTAATGGCATACATTATTGTATGGTACACAAATAAAGGTTGTCTGTGTATACATACCTGTGTGTCATGTCATGTCATGTCCTTTGAATTGTGAGTAGGTATATGTGCAATGTAAGTACCCCTTTATGGGGCTGGTTGCCACACCACACATGTCAGAGGTACCAGTTACAGGGCTTGTGGCTGGGGATATACATTGCACCTAGTACGCCCACACTACTGCTTTTAGACAAGTATGACTACTAATACCCTTTGTCTGTGTATATGTGTATGTACCCATACATCATATATATATATATATATATATATATATATATATATATATATATATAAACAATATATATATATATATATATATATATCTGCACATGATTGTCACTGTATGGATGTGTGCGCATATCTGTACCGTTGTAATGTGTAGCTCTTCAACATAGTACACTCCCTCTGGTACAATGACGTATCTGCATGATATGTTAGAGATATTGGCCTGACATGTACAGGTGACATGGATTACTGTCGGAGCATTGTAGCTGTGTTGTGGTGGAACCTGCTGTCAAGTACTGCATGTGCTGGATATTGGATTGCACAGCATATCCGTTAGGGCTGGGGGGGGGGCTACATAGCAGTAATTACCAGGTGTCCCTCATTTGTGCCCCCACCCCCATTAACTGTGCTCATGGTCTGTTATGTAGTACGGAGTGGGCCAGGAGTCCGTTCCCATGTGGAAATCATATACACATGTCTATCTATATATTATGCAGATATACATATATATATTTTATATATATATATATATATATATATATATATATATATATATATGTATATATATTTATATACATTACACCCCCATATATAGAGGGATAAAACTAGACATTGATATAGCTCTAGCTATGTATATGTATCCATATATATATGTGTATGTAGATATATATATATATATATATATATATATATGGATATATACACTGAACATATTAATCTATGTACGATTGCTGTTATATGGTTATTTGTGAGTCATACATACATACACACACACACACACACACATATATATATATATATATATATATATATATACCTATAGCTGTCTATCTGTCTACATTTACAGATGTATAGCTGTCCGTATGTCTATGTATATTCAGCCTGTATGTGTGGCCTGTACCTCATTCTCTTGGCAATTGACATGGATGACCTTAGGACTGAGGTCAGTCATTCGTGCCGACATGTATGTGTTTCAGACGTATCATCTCCAGCAATATATGTGTTCTACCACATATAACTGTGTAACTTGCAATGTTTGAAGTGTATTAGAGCAGGACATGACAGATATCCCTATATGTATCCACATTATGGCATACTATGTCCGGGATTCATGCGTTACGAGGTTGTGTGGTGTGTTATTACTACATTCCCTGTGCTGTTGACTGATTGTGCTGGATGATATGTATGTGGAATGAGTGGTTATGTACATCTGTCATGGTTTAATGGTAAATCACGTAGTGCATGATGTGCAGCATCCCAGGTGTGGGCCTTCCAGAGGCTGTATATTGTGTTTCAGGGCAGAACACCGGCTGTCGGATACAGAGTGAGTTAGGAACATTTGAGCGGTCATACGCTGGTGTGCACAGGTTTGGCAGAGCTAAGCAATGCTAACCTCAGGTTGCATTTCCTTACACTCAGCATCTACTAAGCTCATTCTATGTAGGCAATGCTTACCCCCAAGCGAATACATGTACACAAACTTACAACTGCTTATCCATGCATACTACTGCTGTTGTGCGCTTACACATGCTTACTAGTGCCTTAGTCATTATGACACTTCACATGTGCATTTAAGGCAGTACTCTTGTGCAAATATAAATGTTACTTAGTAGGCTATACAGCACAATGAAGTTAACATACGGATATCACATGGAAAATAGGATGTGCTGCAGTGGGGCTCAGCCCGGGAATGCATGCACGTTAGGCAGATGCTCTGGCCACTATACTATTGCTGTTTTGCTTAGTTTGCATATGTCTACCATAATGACATACCCATGTTCCCTTCCCTCGGCCCCCGAGCTCCACGTACACAGCATCCATCCATTCCCCGGTTGCTAGCCCTGCCATACCACACCTCCACACATTTCCCTCTCTGCACGTCTCGGTAAACCTCCAGTATACTGTCCCCACCCAAGTGTCTGTAGACTCTTCATCCGTTTAGTCCATGTACGTACCAGCCTTCCCTTGATCCTCCTCCGATACTGGTGGTGACATCGATGTGACCCACAACTGTTGGTTCATCCTGCCAGGGACGGACCTGTTGTTGTGTCAAGAGTACACCTAGCTGGTCTACAGTGTTTCTCCCACTGGTAGCATCCTGCCAGGGTATTGTGTAGCAGCAGTTTGCTCACACACCTGGACAGCCTCATCTCCTGGTTCCACAGAACCAATGCCCCAGGTGTGACATACTGTGCATGAAGCATGCTCACACGCCCCCACGGTGTGCACCGTTTATCATTATTCCCTTCTGTATTATGCAGGACTACTGTTCTCACAGTATGATTGGACAGACACTGTTCTGTGCTACACATAGATTGCTCATAATACTGTGGTTTAGCAATGGACATGTGTTCTGGTATTAATCTACACGTGTTCTGGTATTAATCTACACACTTATATACATTTCCTATACTGTTGGATGCCTGTGCTGGATGATGTGTTTGTGATCACAGCAGCTGAATGTGTATCTGCCATGGCTTAGTGGAACTCACATCTACTATAGTGTGCAGGGTCAGGGGTTTGCAACCTAGCAGTGCAGATTATTTTGTTAATGGCCACAACAACAGCTGTTGACTACAGAGTGACTAAGGCACTGTAGAACATTTGTAGGTGGGTATGCGCTTGTTTGTGCGAAGCACAGCTTTACTGACCTCTGGTTGTGATGTCTTGCACTCAGTTAGCCTCTACACTGCTTCACCAGTATGGTACTCGCATACGGGCAGCCAAACAGGCTTACACCCGCTTGCTCCCGCATACACACGCGCAACGTCATGCATTTTGTTCACATCTGTCAACTGGGACACTCGGACTGTATGCTTGTCCACTGTCAGTGGTGGCCCGGGGTGTAGAGCTCCACATTGACCCCAGCTATGTATCACAATTAATACTGGGGGGTTCACATTCATAGAGGGTAACAGACATAACATAGCTATGTCCCCCATTAATCATGCTTAGTTTACATTAAACTGTTGGTATTATCCATGCTTAGGTCAGGTTTACATGTCAGGTATGACTGTTGACAAAGGTCAGTTTAAGGTGAGCTTGGATTCCTGTTTCACAGGTCTGGATAGGTTACATGCAGGTATATGGAGTAGGTGTAGTTATTCCATACCTGTGTAGTACAGTAGAGGCAAATAGCTAAGGAGTAGGTAGGTAGGTAGTGTGGGTGACATTGTAACTGTATAGTAGCCCGTAGGTATAATTGGATGGGGAGCAATAGGGAAGGTATGTCGGATGTTGGGATTTGTATGTGAGGCAGGACAAGAGGTGTCGGTATCACTAGGTGATTTAGTGGTATAGAGTGTGAGGTGGGGGGAGGGTTTCACAAGGTGGTGAGAATGTGCTGCTCCAGGTGTGCTTGTAGTGTTCCTTCATGTGTTAGTTACATGTGTCCTGTGGGACAGCTGTGATACTACACGTGGGTTGTGGTTCCAGATACTGGCAGTATAGTGGGGGAAGAGGGTGTCACCTACGTGTACCCGTAGACATTAATAGAAATGGAACAGGGGCAGATAGGTACGTGGTGTGCATGGTGCACAAAGGGGGGTGTTAGTAGGGGGATTATCCAGGGATGTGCAGGATGGCTGCAGGGAAGGTCCACAGCTGGCCATGTTGTCTATGACAACAGCTGTGCATATGGACTGCATTTGGTGTTTGCTTTGGACACTCACACCCGTGGGTGGGGGTAAGGACTACAATAATACCTTGTGATGCCTATTACATCGGCTTACATGCCTACAGTGGGGTGTTGCGACTGTGTGTTCATAGGTGTTGTGTAGCGGGTTATGCAACAACACATATGGTTATACTGTACTTTGCCATGTAAACTGGATTGTGCTGCGGTGGGACCCTTATTGGGAATGGCTGCCCGTTAGGCAAAAATATGCCTGTTGACTGTACAGAATCCACAGCCTGTCCAGAGTTTGCTTCATAATATAGGTGTGTTCCTCTTACAATCTGCACCTGTCTGGCAAATACATGGGAACTGACGCCATTAAATACAGACAAGTAATTGGGTTTGCGACTCCACATCCTTCAGACGAGTCATGCTAATGCATAACCTATTATTCTATCAACTTTCTAAGGTTGTAAGTGGAATATGTGCTTTCTGTCCCTATTTGTCCCCCCAATGGTTTAGGTTCTGTCCAGTGGTTTTGCTCTTAGAGGTTGAGAGGTATGGGTATAAGCTCTGCCCAATTCGCAATATTACTTACATCCCCGGGGCAGTCCGAATACAACTGCACCAGTCAACACCTGCATGCCTAGGCCCATAATTGCATAACCATAGTTCCCCCACCTGCCCCTCCTCTACAGCACTCACCCTTACTGTGGGTGCAGGTGGGGTCTAACCACACCACTACACACTGCCCACTCTCCACGTGTCGGGACCCATGTCGTACATTGTCTTGACCCATGGGTCATCAGGCTTGCACAACCTACTGGTCAGTGTACATATATAGCCTGGTTAGATGAATCGTTACAGGGACTGACTCCGATGATCATTAATTTTTGGGGTATCCCACAAGGGACATTGATGTTTTTGTTTCAAGATTAGATTTGGCAGGTCTCTCCCACTGGTAGTATCCTGCCTGTGGTCTGGGAAGCAGTGATGTGTTTACTTGTATCGTGTGTTTGTGTGTTTCACCTGTCTAGGTGGGGGGGGGGGGGTTGATGCTATGTGTTACACGTTTGTTGATTGGATCCCTCACCCCCATTGGCACGGCCTGTGAACATATGTAATCCTTAACTGGTGTAACATATCTTTATCTATCTATCTATCAATATATATATATATATATATATATATATATATATATATATATATATATATATATATATATGCTGTATACTAATATTTAATAAATTGTTTTCTAGTCCTGAGGAAATTTTCACTCCGGGTCTCTGCTGTAAATGAGCCAAAAGCTCAGCCAGACTTACCTGGTTAACAGATGTAATTTAAATACATAATTCTATTAATATCCTAGCTATATATATATATATATATATATATATATATATATATATATATATATATGTGTGTATGTTTACACACATATATATTTCTACTTATCTATATACATGTGTGTGTGTGTGTGTGTGTGTGTGTGTGTGTGTGTGTGTGTGTGTGTGTGTGTGTGTATATATATATATATGTATATATATATATATATATATATATATATATATATATATATATATATATATAAAAAACGACATATGGATGTATGGGTGTCTGCATATGTATATATCTATATGTGGGTATTTAATTATATTCTGTCTCTGTATGTACACATTTGTACTATGGAGAGGGAGAGGTATATCTCCATGTAGCTATGGGTAGATATACACACACATACCTCTACATATATGCATCTACATCTGGTTATCCTGTTCTTTGCCATGTAGATTAGACTTTGCTGCAGTGGGACTTGTAGCGGGTGTGGCTGCTTGTTGGGTGATGCCTCTGCCCAATGAACACTTTTGCTTACATCCCTGGGGCTGTCCATATAGACCCACTACAGCCAACACCTGCACACCTAGACCCATAACTAGCTACCCATAATTCCCCCACCTGCACCTTCTCTACAGCACTCATCCTTACTCTGGGTGCAGGTCGGGTCTGAACACACCACTACATGCTGCCCACTCTCCACTTCATGGGACCAATCTCATACATTGTCTCGACCCATGGGTCATCAGGGTGTCCCACCCTTGTATTCCAGGTATGTACACACCCCACCCAGAAAGGTCGTCGCACTGGCTTCCTCCCATAATATGACAATTTTTGGGGTGTCCTGCAAGGGAAACTCCTGTCTGTGTTCCAAGATTAGATTTCACAGGTCCACTGTGTACCCCCCCCAGTTGTATCATGCCTGTGGTCTGGGGAGTAGTGGACTATTTACATTGTTTGTGGGTTTGTGTGTATGTTTCCTCTATCTGGCTGGGGGGGAGGTCATGCTACATGTTACTTGATTCTTGCTTGGGCCCCTCACTTCCATTGGCATAGCCTGTGAACATATGTCATTCTTGTGTGCTGTTTCCTACCATAGCTATATATCTACACACACACACACACACATATACATACATAGATATATATATATATATATATATATATATATATATATATATACATATTATATATACTTATATATGTATATATCTGTATATATATGCACACTGCTACCTCCCACAGTAAATTCAGCACTAAAGATGGACACCAAAATTAAAACCAAAAGTGTTTAATAAACACAAAGTACAAGAGGTTTAGCGCTTTCACTCGAAAACCGAGCTTCATCAGATGAAGCTCGGTTTTCGAGTGAAAGCGCTAAACCTCTTGTACTTTGTGTTTATTAAACACTTTTGGTTTTAATTTTGGTGTCCATCTTTAGTGCTGAATTTACTGTGGGAGGTAGCAGTGTGCATGTTGGATTTACTGCTGTGAACTTTTTTACATTTTTGTCGTTCCAACTTGCAAGTTCTTGGTTCTGGTGTTGTATATATATGCATACATATTTCTGCATATATATATATATATATATATATCTAAAACCATGTGGATGTATGGCCTTAATCTTGCTTATCTATTGCTATGATGGTTTAGTGGTTAACTACTGAGACTATAGTGTACAGGGTCCTGGGTTTGAGCCTTGCAGAGGCAGTTTATTTTCTTGCTGGCCAGGACATGGGCCGTCGGATTCAGAGTGATTAGGCACTTTAAAGCAGTTGTAAGTGGGTATGCACGACGGTAAGCACTGCTAACCTCCAGTTACAGTTTCTTACACTCAGTTAGCTTCTACTTTGCTTAATCTGTGTGGGCAATGCTTACCCCCATGCAAACGCATTTGCACACGCTTACTGCTGCTTATTTGTGCTTAGACCTGCTTACTTGTGCCTTATTCATTATAACACTAACACTTCACATGTGCATTTCATGCAGTACTCCAGTTCACATTTAAATGTTATTATGTAGATTATACGGCAAAATGATGTAAAATTATGTTCATATACAGATTTCCCATGGAAAATGATTTGTGCTGCAGTGGGACTCGAACCAGGAATGCCTATTTGTTAGGCGGATGCTCTAACCACTCCGCTATTGCTGTGCTGCTTCATTTGCATATATGTTCCTTGTTATCCTCTTCAGCCTTTTCAGCTGCTTTACCATAGCTAAGTGATGGGCAAACCTGCGCACCTACGGTTAGCTGTACTCTGGGTTTTAAAAAAATAAATGCAAGGGTTTCTTCATTTTATTTCAATGTACTGTTGCTGTTGAACACATGGGGACTGTTGGTGGAGATATAAGCAGTTTTACTCATTTATTTACACTTTCTTCTGTTCTACTTTGCAGGGGGTTGTTTATTCTGAGAGCTCTGCACTCGTCCATGCTCAGTGTAGGATTTGGAGCTCTGCTGGCACGCCTTCATTATTATGCATGGCGTGCTGCTGTCCTCCTCTTAAACTGCCGCTTACGTGTAGGACTAGTTTAGTCCTGCATGGCAGATTAGTGAATCTGGGGGAATGTGTATTGCAAATGTTTTTTTTAGGCTGAATTTGCTATGCTCTTATATATATATATATATATATATATATATATATATTATTGATGCTAATTGTATTGATTTAGCTTAATTGCAGCTGGATAATTGTATAAAATAGGGGTGAGATTAGATGTAAGTAGTCCTTGAAGGTGAAAGGCTGAGGTACCAGAATGAATAAATCTATTTGAGAATTGCTCACCCTGGTGTTGTGCTTCCTGAAACTCAGCTAATTTTCTGTGTTTTTGCTGAATATGAGACTGGTCAAGAAAGGAGGTTTCATAAATTACAGAATTAGAAGGCAGAACACATAGAGAAAACCTGAGATTTCTGTTGTACCAGAGAAGCTGGAAGGAACAGACTGTATTACTTTTATGAAAGCACAAATAAACAACTGGAATGGTATTCCACAGCAAGAGTTCTTAGTTAAAAAGGCACATTGTGTGCATGCTACATACTTTGCCATGAGAAAAAGAGTAATGATGTAATCCTACCAGCAGAATGAATTGATTCTGATAAAACTGTAGCAGAAAGACCAAGTACTACAAGTGGGAGACAGAGTGTTTGTGGAAAATTATTACTCACTGTACACCAGGCAGATGAAGAGTAAATTTATTCCACTAATCAGGGACTGTCGAGAAGCAGGCATGTGATTCAAGCTGCTGTACCCAGCTATTTTCAGAACAGCATTTTCTGGAGAAACAAAATAATTTTTTTGATGCAGAGCAATTTTTATCCAACAAAAATTGAGTTATGAAACAGAAGGAGATTCCGCTTCTTGTTGTTCTGGTAATAAAGATACAGAATCACAGAGAGACTTTGCCAGTGAAACCTTTTCCAATGTTTCAACAGAAGATGCTTGAGAGACAGTTAAAAACACGAGTTGAATAGAAGAACCGGGACTATGTTGAAAATGAAGCAGAGACTGGATTTGGGAGATGGAGATTGTTAGAAAAATGTGTAATACGAAAAAAAAAAGGGAGCAGTTTTCCAGTTTGTTACAGCATATGGAAAGCACCACAAGCTTTCTTAGATTCACTATGGAAGCCTCGTCCACAGAAATTAATTTTTTGGATCTTAATTTAAAGATGGAAGAGGGGAAAATCATATCCAGAATCCATAGAAAGAGCTGCTGGAAAAACATTTTGCTGAGTTATGATAGCATGCACCCCAGGCATGTCTTTAAAGGCATAGTGAAAAGTCAGTTTACAAGACTCAATAAACTATGTAAAAAACCAACAGATCTCAGGATAGAGGCAGATGTAATGGAACAACTTTTCCTGCAGAGGGGCTATGATAAGAAAATGGTGAGGGAGATTAAAGATCAAGTGTTTAAGAATATGGATAGGCCATCTTTGGAGAGAAGTGGGTGGAGATTCTACAACAATGATAGGAGAAGAATTAATTCTAAATTTCAAGAAAGGATACAGTTCTTGACCACATATACGAATGATAACAAGAGAATTACACAAATTATAGAACAACATTGGTCGGTATTGACTGTAGATGAGAAGACAATGAAACTAATAGGAGAAACACCAAGATTCATCTACAGAAATAACAAAAACCTGAAAAGGCTGTTATGTAAGACACATAAGAAAGGGATGCATTTAGCTCCAGAATTGAATAACAAAGGAACATTTGCATGCAATAGATGTAACATGTGTCAGTTTATTACAAGGGTTCAAGAGTTTGTGCATCCAACTCTGAAATATGAATTCAAACCCCATTTTTATGCCTCTTGTAATACTTGTAATGTTATATATTTAGCAACATGTGAAAATTGCACAGCATTCTACATAGGACTCACAAAAAGAGAATTTAGGAAAAGAATCTACAATCATATATATGACATAAAGAAAAATAATGAAACCAATGCATTGGCTAAGCATATAAAGCAACACACATCACATAGCTTTAGTTTCAGGATACTACAAGTAATTGAAAAAGATAGGAATGGAGGCGAGATGGTAAATATCCTGGAACAAAAGGAACTATACTGGATCTTAAGGATGAGAGCACATCACCCACCTGGGTTAAACCAGTATGTTCCCATGGCACCTATGCTACGATAAGTTTAGCATGAAAAGATACACTGGTTTATATTTGTTGGTCCATGTAGACTATACATGATTTGTAGGAGATTCATTACTCTATGGATATGGGCGAATAATCACACTTGCATATTTGTCTATGAGCTTCATGGTGGCATCAAATGAATTGTATTTATTATAAACACTGTAGTGTTTATGTATAACTAACATAAATTAGATATTTTGCACAACTCAATACAGATTTATGTTAATATATACATTATATGCTCTTGATATAATAATTATACAGTTTTTTAGTATATATACATATTTATTGATTCTTTCTATATATACATATTGTTCTATACATTTACAAGTATATATATATATTTTTCTTATATGCTGTTATATGTTGGATTGTATATGTATACATCGATATGGTATAGTACCAGCAACAATGGTCTAACCCATATATACTGAGCATCTAGCACTTTATGATTGTTTAAGTTAACAATGATAATTGAATAAGTTATATATTCATTTAGTTTTATATTTGCACTTATACACATATCCATCTATATGCAGTTTTTTCAATGTCCTTAAATATATATGCTTTTTAGTACTTATGAATTGATATGTGTATGTTAGATAGGGATGAATATATGTCTATAAGATCTGCACGATGCACTTTATGTGTTTACATATGCTTAGTTGTTTACATATTTAAGTGCTGCTCAATATATATCGAACCATATTTATAGATTAGTCAACATGATTCGATATATATATGTTAGTTAGGGATTAACATATGTTTACAAGATCTGCACTATGCACTTTATTTGTCTAAATATGTGGATATATGGCTATATGCAGATTTTGCATATACACATAAAATACATGCCATATATCTTACTCGTTATACATGCAGGTACATAGACATAAGCATACTTTAGTATGCATATACAGGTACTCATATTGTATTTATATATTTATATATTTATTGATATTTATTGATATATCATTATTTTTCATTCCGTTTAGAAATGGTAATTGATAAGTGTATATATTTTGATTACATATAATATGAGAGAATTAGATAGAATGAAGAGGTAGTTAATGAGATATATAACTTGGATGAGTGTTAGATATAAAGGGAAGTGATTTGAGATCTATTAATATATATGCTCATAGCTAGACCATGTTACTTTTATGTTTTTGTTTACTTCTCTTTGTTCATTTTGATGTTTATTCATATATATATTTTGCATTTTGCATTTTACTAAATGTTCATATGTATACCCAAGTATATGTTATGTATACATATATATAACATTATAAAGTAAATCACGGTATATTAAACCAAATATAGTGCTATTGCAACTTTAAGGAATAGCTACGCTGCTCAATAGAGACAGCTGTTTTCAATTAGCAATTTAATTATATTAATTAGATGAATGCATACACTATATAAACTGAGCTGCTACATTGTATAATGAAATCTGATGAAGCGTATTTTAGATACGTGAAAGCGCTCATTTCGTAGTTTTATATTTTATGGAATAAAGAAGAAGTTGTTTTATCCTGGACTGAGTTTGTCTCTGTGGAAATAGAACTGAAGTAGCCATTTTGTTTGGTTCACTTGTGTTTCTTATTTGCAAAAATGTGTAATAGTAATATGCATGTTTAGTGCATTCGAGGTTTAAAAGGGTTAATACATTTATTCTGTTCACACTGCATGAATCTGCACAGCCATTAGAAACATAACAAGAAGTATTTCATTTCTGCTAATGTCATGAAACTTAACAAAGGGATATTCATTTCTGCTTATGCCATGAGAAAACATGCAGCTGCTAAAAGCTATTGATAAAGAAAAGAATAGATGCTTGAAAGTTTAAACCGTAGTCAGCATTACTTGTACCAAAGCTAGAAATGTACCTTGAATCTAGACAAAATGTAACACATGTATTAGAACAGTACAATTGAAGAATTGAAAAGTTGAAATGGACTAAAATAAGCCCAAGGCCAGGTTGTTTTTCTCAAAATGTTTTGCAAAACAGCAGATAATTTAACTTGGTCAGCAATAAGTTTAGCAACATTTTCTGTAGAACATACAGAAAGCTGTGTCTAACTACGTCAGCAATAGAATGGTAACATTTTCTGTGTGACAGGAAGAGAATTGTATAAGAATAACATACTAATCACCAATAATTCAGACAAACCTTGTGCCTACATGCTTTGTCTCCTTGCTGCAAGTAATAAGGGGTGCCTTGCTTGAACCTAACGTGAATTGGTCTTTGAAGTTTTTTCCTTTGACAGATTGGTCCTTCGGACCGGAATCCTCTCTTCACCTCGGATCAGACAGGCCAGGTGGTTGAAACCGTACGGGGAAGAAACCAAATCGGTTCTTCTTATCTGAAAAGCCCTCCGACTGAATTGTCATTCAAAAGAGCCACTTTCTGATCTGCGACTGAAGGACGGGTCTCCGCGAATTGGTGATCAATCACGTGGGCTCAGGTAAGGTGAATCTACTTTTTTCTGTTTTCTGTTTTAGATCAGGGACTAGATGTGTATTGTTTTTGTTAGACTGTATTTTTCTTACAAGTCAGGGACAAAAAAAGATTACTGTCTTGTCATAGATCAGGAGAAACAGAATACGTAGGTAGTCATTCTGAAGAGACTATAACAAAATCCGTGGTACCACGTTAAAAAATTAAGAAAAGTTACGTAACGATCAAAAGGGTAGAACAAAATGGGTAATAATTGCACAAAAAGACCCCAAAATCCGCCGTTAACAGAAGATGCAAAATACATGCAGTCGCAGCACGCCGACAATATTAAATATTATTCAAAATGGGTTAATAAGTACGAATTTGACGGAAAATTAGAAAAATCCTCGCTTATCAAACTTGTCCAACAGCTCAAAACCGATTCCAAAGGACGGGTAAAAAAGCAACGTAAATTAGGAATTCCTCAGGCACACAGGTGGATTGAGGAAGTAAACCGTAGGGAACAAAAGAACAAAAATTCAAAAGCAATGTTTTTAGATAAGGAGGATAATAACTTAGTAATAGCATCAGCACCTCCGCCTCCCTTACTGGAATATGAAGCAAGTGAACAGGTTAGTCCACCCCCACGATATCCTGTGGTCACTGCAGATAGAGATATTATGAAAATAAAACTGACTAAAATTAGAGATCCCAACGAGACCAGGTCCCGAACAAAGGCAGGTAACTCAGATGAAGGCATTGAGTTATGGCAAATGGTTAAAAATTCACGATCTATAAGTGAAGAAGAATAAATATGCCCACTAATAGAAGTACCCAACCCTCAGGCAGGTCAGGACAATCAGGACCCAACTATTTTAGTGTATAGACCTTGGACTCCGGAAGACATCCGGAAAGCCACTGAGGGAATTACCCATCCAAAGGTTAATTTTAGAAAATTCTCAGAAGATTTACAAGGAATGAGGCTAAGTTATAACTTAAATAGAGAAGAAGTAGAAAAGGTAGTTAGACAAATTGTAGGGCCAGATTTGTATATGATTAGTGGGAACTGGAATCCCCGTGACGCTGCACAAAGACCCTTCCCACATAGCAGCGGAGAATTAGACACCAGAATAAAAGGTCTTACAGACCGCATCTCTGAAAAATGGAAACCTAGGGCAGACTGGACTTGCATTAATCAATGCATCCAACAAGAAGGTGAAACTATTGACCGGTATTATGCCAGACTATTAGAGTGTTTTAATAACCACTGTGGAATGCAGGTTCCTGAAGATCAAACACAAGATTCCCCATATGAACAGCAGTTAAAGAATGCATTTTTAAAGGGCAGTATTGCACCTATAAACAGTTTTAGTACAAAACACATGGTAGATCATCGTACAAGCAGGTTACAATCATTACTTGCATATGCTAGGCATGCCGAAAGGCATTTTAATAGCAAAAAGAAAAAGAAAGCTCAAGTATTTTCTGTAGAAGATGGAGCAGAAGTTTACGTAGTACAGTCCGGGAAAAAGGGCAAGAAAAATGCACAGGGAAACAAACAATCTGATCAATGATCAGAGGGCTTTGAAGGGCGAAAGAAAAGGGGAGAATATTTTAAATGCGGTAAAAAGGGACATTTGGCAAAGGATTGCAAGAAAAACAAGAAGGCAACAACGGAAGACAAGGAGGGTGAGGACTGACTATATGGTAGTCAGGAATCACCAGAAGGGGCTAGCGAAGAAGGGACAAATGAGAATGTGATGGAGTAGAGGAAGTGCAGGAAGTTAGTGACAATGAAGAGAATGAAATATTAGATCTAGCTTTATTGAGCTTGGAGCTCTACTTAGCAGACATGAAACCAGAAGTTACACTCTTGGTAGAAGGGAGGGAAGTCAAATTCCTGTGTGACTCAGGGGCATCACGAACCCTGATACATCCCTCCAAACTGCCAGAAAACACAGAGTCACCTGATTACATACTAGTCAAAGCAGCTAATGGACAGCTGCATCGGGAGCCTCTCTCCCATAACATTGCAATAACTGATCCAGTTTCAGGATTGACACAAAAAAGCAAAATTGTTGTTTCTGCAAAATGCCCAGTAAACCTCTTGGGCAGAGACCTCATGCAGCTATCTGGTATAGCAGTAGTCCCAACCATGCAGGGCATGGAAGCACAGCGACAAATTGATACCTTTGCAGTGCAATCGGAGGGTGAAATGTTTTATTGGTACAGCCAGGACTTGGTTACGACTGGTCCAGGGACTGTAACCGAAGAGTTAATGAATGTAGCCATCAGCAAGTTCCCCTCCCTTGATATTGATAAGCAACAACTGTTGCACTGTACCCTGTATTATTGTAATACACCAGGACCTGATAAGAAATATGAGCAAGAATTGTTTGAGAATCATGCAAATAGATTGATATTGCGTAACCTGTACTGGGACACAGAAGGGAACAGTGTAGGCAGCTGTTCATTGCCCCAGGAGTTCTTTACACTTTATAAATCTAATCAATTACCACATGTTAGCTTAACCAAAAACAGAAACATAGAATGGGCAGACCTAGGAGAAAAAGTCACAAGATGGGAGAAACAGACAGAACTAGAACTGTCAGAACAGGGAATACAAATGCAGAAGTTAAATTGGATAACTCAGACCAACCCAGCTGTGCACTTGCAGTCTGGTGAGGACAGCTGATTGACACTCCTGTTAAAGGAGGAAGAAAATGCCTTACGAAATATACCAGAGACCCTCTGGTCAACAGGAAAGTCAGATGTAGGACTCATTCGTACAGCGGGACCAGTTACTATCATGCCAAAGTCAGCATTCAGACCACAAAAAAGACAGTATACCTTAAGAAAAGATGCAGAGGCAGGGATAAAGCCTATTATAGCAGCCTTACTTAAAGGAGGGATACTAGTAGAATCTCCCGATTCACCATGTAACACACCCTTATTTCCAGTCAAAAAGGCAAATGGAGAATGGCGTATGGTCCAAGATTTACAAGCTGTAAATGATGCAGTAATACCAAGGGCACCCACGGTGCCAGACCCACACACCCTGTTGAATGATTTAAAACCTCAACAGAAGTATTTTTCTGTGGTAGACATCAGCAATGCATTCTTTTCGATACTGATACACCCTGATAGCCAGTATTGGTTTGCATTCACATTTCAGGGAAAAAAGGTATACATATACGTGACTACCACAGGGATATTGTGAAAGTCCAACGATATTCTCACAAGAAGTGGCAAGCAACTTGGCGGGATTCACCCCACCAAGAGGCAGTCAGATTCTTCTTTATGTTGATGATGTTTTGCTGGCAGCCCCCACCCAGCAGGATTGTAGAGAAGATACCATAGCACTTCTACGATTTTTAGCCGCTGAAGGACATAAGGTAAATAAAAGTAAACTGCAGCTTTGGAAAAAACAAGTTAAATACCTGGGATATGTAATATCCAAGGAAGGTAGAACATTAGATGAGGACAGAAAAATAGCAATTTTGCAAGCACCAAAACCCACTACCAAGAAGGAAATGATGTCCTTCCTGGGTACAATTAATTTTTGCCGGAGCTGGATTCCAAACTATGCTTTGGAATCTGCACCTCTGACTGACCTTATATATAAGAAGCCTATGGCAGCACAGGATTTGTTACAATGGACACCAGAGGCAGAATCTGCTTTCTGCAAACTGAAGCAGTTAATAGCATCCTCATTAGTTCTGGGATTGCCAAACTACCATAAACGTTTTTTCCAAACTGTAGATTGTAAGCAGGGTTACATGACATCAGTACTAACACAACAGCATGGGGATAAGGAACGCCCCATTGCTTACTATTCATCACAACTAGACCCAGTGGCCCGATCCTTAACCCCACTGCGTACAAGCAGTAGTTGCAGCTGCAATGGCAGTACAGGCTTCAGCCTCAAGCCTCAGTAGTCTTATTCCACCCTCTCACTTTGAGAGTACCTCATGCAGTCGCGATTATTTTACTACAAGAAAAGGTGGCATATCTTTCCCCTGCTAGGCATCTTTCCTGTATGACTATATTATTGAGCCACCCTCATATGACAATTGAGCGATGCATGACTTTAAACCCTTCTACTCTGCTCCCGACCCCTGCAGATGGCACACCGCACTGCTGCCTGCAGGTAATTGAGCAAAAGACACTACCTAGAAAAGATCTCACGGATGTCCTCTTGGATGATGCCGAGGTGACATACTACATGGATGGCTCGTCCAAAAGGGGTCCTGCAGAACAGAACCTAGTAGGATATGCAGTAGTTTCTGATACTGGGATTATAGAAGCAAAACCTTTACCACACAACTTATCTGCACAGGCAACAGAATTGATCACCCTGGCACGGGCATGTACCTTAGCAAAGGATAAATGTGTAAACATTTTTACTGATAGCCAGTATGCTTTTTCTACTGTACATGTTTTTGCGCAACAGTGGAAAAACTGGGGAATGATAACATCTACTGGCAAACCTATAAATCATGCACAGTTTATTTTAGATCTTTTAGAATCTATTCAGCTACCTCAGAAAGTAGCCATTTGTAAATGCACAGCTCACACAAAGCAACAAGATAGGATTTTACAAGGTAATGCGAGAGCTGATACAGCTGCAAAACAAGCAGCCACAGAAATATTTCTTTTAAATGAGGAATTACAACTCCCTGAGATTTTAGATTTAGAAATGTTAAAAACAATGTAGACACTCACTATGCAAGCTGAAAAACAACGATGGATAAAACGAGGAGCAATTCTCGGAAAGGGGCTGTACATCTCTAGAGAAGGGAAACCGATACTACCCTCTAATTTGTTTCGATATGCAGCGTTGTTGAGCCATGGGCAGTGCCATGCCTCAACAGGGGGGATGGTACAGCTGGTGAACCAGGTGTTCACAATGTACGGATTTACAAACTACTCTAAAAAATGTTGTTTGACGTGTCAGATTTGTAATAAACATCATGCACAGGGGACGATAAAGCCCAAGCAAGGGAGTTTCCCTACACCACCATATCCTTTTCACACTATCTGTATGGATTTCATAGAATTGAACAAATGTGAAAATAAGAAGTATTGTCTTGTCATTGTAGATATGTTTTTCAGGTGGGTGGAAGCCTTTCC
Organism: Protopterus annectens; assembly: GCF_019279795.1. Lineage (NCBI taxonomy): Eukaryota > Metazoa > Chordata > Ceratodontiformes > Protopteridae > Protopterus > Protopterus annectens. The sequence goes on along the minus strand of NC_056726.1, from coordinate 290,711,186 downwards.
AACCAAAAATCCAGATGCAGCTACGGTGGCAAAAGTACTTGTCAAAGAAATCATTCCTAGGTTTGGTATTCCGGAAAGGATCTACAGTGACAATGGTACACACTTTGTAAATCAAACCATACAGCAGTTGAGTAACCATTTGGGTATTTCTTTAAAAAATCATTGTGCATACCATCCACAATCTGCAGGGCTAGTTGAAAGGCATAATGGTATATTAAAAAACAAATTGAGAAAATTAATAGCTGAGACAGGAAAAAAATGGTTATACTGTTTACCCCTGGCACTGTTGAGCATGAGAACTGTCCCTACAGCAAAAGGATTGACTCCTTTTGAGAAATTATTTGGAAGGGCGTATTATACACCCCAGTGGAAACTTCTCATGTCATCAGACCAGGAAGCTGATTTCACACTAGCTGAATATATAAGAAGGTTATTAAATTCTAAACATCTGTTGCAGTCAAATTATGTTTCAGATAAAAAACAAACCAAGACATCAGGAGTGGCAGTGACACCTGGAGAGTGGGTGTGGATCAGAAATATCAAGAGGAAGAATTGGTCGTCGCCAAGGTGGGAAGGTCCCTACCAGGTGCTTCTTTCGACACCCACTGCAGTCAAGATAGCAGAGCGAGCTTCATGGATCCACCTGACGCACTGCAAACTAGTTAAGAACTTTGAACTGGACAAAAATCTTACATCTCCATCGGGGCCCTTAGCACAAAGTCTGGCTGCAAAAGGGTGTCAGATCAATAGGACTGATTCGTCTCAACCCCAGTGAAGAAACCATCGGTGCTGAAGGTCCTATTAGGGCAGAGAGTAAGAACACATGTCTGAAATAAAGATGACAGAATCCAGTAAGATCCAAATGCACCTATTCGGAAGAGTTGGAGAAAACAGAAATGCAGAAAAAACATTTCCTCAGAAGTATTGCATAACCATCCTGTTGACTGTACTAGTGACAATAATCTTTTTGTTGTGGCCATTCCTTTTCCCAGCCACACAAACTGAACTGAACAAGCGTGCAGAGTGGCCCGCAGAGTGGCACCCAAACTTTAACACTTACCAGGCAATCAAATATGTGTATGCTGAGACCTTCAATGTTTCAAATTGCTGGATTTGCACAGCTTTGCCAACAGCATATGGGGGGTTACTGTTAACTTCCGTTCCCCTAGGAGCCAACAAGACCTGGGAAAACTTAATTTATGATACATCAGATGTCACATCACAAGATAAAGCAGCATTGCACTTGTCTGTTCGACAGAAGGGGGCTGTATGTTTTTACAAAAATGATACAGTTCAGGTGGGTTGGAGCAATTGCAATGTGACTGTTCCCTATAAATGCTACACTAAACCTGATAACATAGGATCCTATTGCAACACGAGTTATGATTCATTTGTTGAACTGATGCATAGGACAACTGGTGAAGTAAAACATAATGCTGACCTTTATAGACAACTGTCTATAATAGACAGAAAAAGTTTCATCCTGAGCCAGGACATAGTAAAGTTACTACCAAAGTAGAAGATTGTTACTTTGTATGTGGTAGGAAAGCATATAAGTGGTTACCTGAGAATTGGTCTGGCAGTTGTTTTTTGGGATACCTGGTTCCGGCCATACGACACACAGCAGTTTTACCTCAAGGGAGAATTCAGAATGTTCGACGAGAAATCAAGAAGCCTGTCAATCCAGTGGGGCAAATCAATGCGTGCTGGAAAAACCATCATGCTGTGGGCTTAGGGAAAAATGGACTGTCACATATGGACTTGAGTGATACTGTTATCTCGTGGGCAGGTGTACTGTCAGCATATGGAGCAACGAAATCAATCTGGGAACTGAGAAAATTGTCTAAACTTCTCAAAATAATGAGCAATGCAACCTTTTCTGCCCTAGAATTGGTGACTGATGAACTGACTGCCATGAGAACAGTAGTGCTTCAAAACCGCATGGCTCTTGACTTCACCCTAGCGGCGAGAGGAGGTACGTGTGCTTTAATCCAGGAGGAGTGCTGTTCATATATTCCTGACCACAAACATGAGATAAACAACCATCTTGAGGTAATTCAGCAGGTGTCAGCCATGACCAAACCAGGACCAAATCCATTGATGGATTTTTTCCAAAAATTGTTCGGGGTGGGGCAGTATCCTGATGAACATCCTGATTGCCATCTGTGTAGGAATGATCCTACTGGTGGTATGTGTGTGCTGCTGCATCCCCTGCATGAAAAGACTGATAAGAGACTTTATAGACATTTCAGTTTCAGAAACCTTATACCAAGGTGCTGAACTTGAAGAATTGTTGAAAAACTGAAAATGCTTTCATAAGTTTAAACTGAATGACTCTCTTAACTGCAAATCCTGAGTAGGAAGAGGTTAGGGGGAAGAAAAAATTGTTTATGCTTATCTTGAAAATAGAATAAAAGTATTAAAAGGGGGGAAACGTTAGAAAAATGTGTAATAGCAATATGCATGCTTAGTGCATTTGAGGTTTAAAAGGATTAATACGTTTATTCTGTTCACACTGCATGAATCTGCACAGCTATTAGAAACTTAACAAGAAGTATTTCATTTCTGCTAATGTCATGAAAATAACAAGAGACATTTCATTTCTGCTAATGTCATGAGAAAACATGCAGCTGCTAGAAGCTATTGATAAAGAAAACAATAGATGCTTGAAAGTTTAAACCATAGTCAGCATTACTTGTACCAAAGCTAGATATGTACCTTGAATCTAGACAAAATGTAACACATGTATTAGAACAGTACAATTGAAGAATTGAAAAGTTGAAATAGACTAAAATAAGCCCAAGGCCAGGTTGTTTTTCTCAAAATGTTTTGCAAAACAGCAGATAATTTAACTTGGTCAGCAATAAGTTTAGCAACATTTTCTGTAGAACATACAGAAAGCTGTGTCTAACTACGTCAGCAATAGAATGGTAACATTTTCTGTGTGACAGGAAGAGAATTGTATAAGAATAACATACTAATCACCAATAATTCAGACAAACCTTGTGCCTACATGCTTTGTGTCCTTGCTGCAAGTAATAAAGGGTGCCTTGCTTGAACCTAACGTGAATTGGTCTTTGAAGTTTTTTCCTTTGACAGAGATCAACAGGAATAAAATTAGCAACTCAGACATTGACAAATAAATGTGGGATTACAAAGAATTAAGTATATTTGTGAAATATGACAGAACAAGAAAACCTGGAAATATTGGCCTTTTTGACTTTGTTAAACCTGTAGAGGAATTGTAAAGCATATGCCCTGGTTCATGTCATTAATGTTTGGAAGACCATTTAGGAGGGGGGAAGAGAAAGAAAAGAGTTAACTGTAAGTAAAAAAAAATGTTCTTAATAGTAGTGTATTTATAATGCATAATATAATCTACATGCTATAAAGCAAAGTTTTCTCAATTATTTTCAAGTGTAATGGGGATACTGATGTAGACAGAATCCCCTATTTCTTTCTTTCTCCTTGTTCAGTTTTAAGAAATATAGGCACACTGCAACTTAAAAATAAGAAGAAAAGTCTTGTCAAAAGAGCAGGATAAGGATGTGCTTTTTTCACTTGTGCATAGGGGAATGGCTGGATTAAGGCCCTTATCTTGATCTAGTAACATATTTTAAGAGAAAGCAAATAAAGAAAAAAGAACATTGTCTAGCAAATAAAAGAGTGCTTGTAGAAGCAACTCTGTATGTGGTTCTCATGTCTCCATGGAGGCAATCTGATAAACAGCAATAAAAACAGAATATGTATTTCATTCAATAGCTAGGAGATAATGTTTTCTGAAACCATTCAAGTGTTTTCCCATTGTGGGAGAGTAATAAAGATAAGACAAAACCAAACAGCACTTAGTAGAAGCACATACTTTCTTTCAATGATTAAGAGATAATGTTAACCTAAGTCTGTGAGTGTGGCTGTCAGTCTGGGACAATTGTTTCTATTAGGAGGGTATAACATCAATATTTGAAGATGTACATAGTTTTGTGTGTTAGTATTAAGTTAATATGTTTTAGGGGTGTATTGGGGGGTGTTTGCTTTTTTGTTTGAGGAAAATGAAAAAAGGCAGCAGAGGAACAGTGCATGAATCAGACACCAAACAGAAAATATGCAATGTGGAAGGCAAACCAACTCCTAAAAGCTGACACAAAGTATTAAAATTAACACTATTTTATTAAATCCACAAATCACAGTAAAAGACTTCCAGTTAACATTAGGACTCAACCGCACATACGTTTTATCATTAACGCTCAACAGTGCCAACATTTTTGTTCTACCATTACAACTTCATCAGAATCAAATGTTAAATGAGGTACATCAGAAACTATTTATACATTTCCTGTTGTACTGTCATATCCTTTATTAATTCTTTATGAAAGGAATATGTTACTGTATATAGATAAAAAACGTAAGTTGCTAACTAAATAAAATGAACCAATTGCCATAAAAATGAACAAATCATATGCAAATATATAATAAACTATGTAGTGTTATAAAAACATATGTAGGCTTTCTAAATAAAATTGATCTGTTGATAACAGCTATGACTGACTAAACAATAAATAAATAAATGTCATAGTAAAATCATAATACAAATTGTTCAATAATTTCTGGATATAAAACTATCATCCATCAAATACATATCAAAATTCTACATAATACATACAATTACCCTAAAAATATCACAGTCAAGCTGCTCTCAATTTTAATACTGGTATGACAGATATATTAGGTTCATAGGACGATACTAGACTATTGGCCTGGAGGCCCTTATAAGCCTAGCCAAGAATTTCACCCATGTTCCCACAATGTCAGCATCTGTTTTCCCTGTTCAGTAGGGGCACAGGAAGGAACCCAGGGGTATATTTTCTGTATCCCATCCAGTTGCCCAGGTTCTTCTTAAAGAGGGCTAATGAGGTACTCTGCTTATCTGCTTTTATATATATATATATATATATATATATATATATATATATATATATATATATATATATGTGTGTATGTATGTGTATATATATATATATATATATATATATATATATATATATATATATATATATATATAATTCAATCCTTGGGATCTACTGGCATCTAACATCAGTTGCCAGTATAATGCTCTATATTTTATTTTCATCTCCCAGGGCCCCTCAGAGTCTACTGAGATCTCCTCAATGACAAAAAAAATGTAAACTCTATATATTCACATTGTAACAAGTGTTTATATAGAACATTCTTTTTATCCTTCTTTTTAATGTCATATAGGTGTTCATATATTCTTTTTCTTAAATTATGCTTAGTTTTACCACATAAAATGATAAAAACCTTTTACAGTTTGACAGAATGAAAATGCTGGCAGTATTGAGTATTAATGACAAAATGTACATGTGGTTGGGTCTGAATGTTAACTGAAATCTTTTTACTGTGATTTGTGGATTTAATAAAATTGTGTCAATTTTAACACTTTGTGTTGGCTTTTAGGAGTTGGTTTTCCTTCCACAGTGCATAATTTCTGTTGTTTTGTTTGAGGCCTTTCAATAAAACAAAAAGTTTTGTAAGATGTGACATAGGTTCAAATGGCTATGACAAGAAACAATTGTATAAAAGATCATTGTGAACTATATTAAAAAATATAGAGTGCAAATAGCTATGGTACAGGAGACACATTTGGAAATAAATGAGAATGTGAATTGATAAACAAAGGTTTTTAGGATGGTTATTCAGAGGAATACCTGGGACAAAGGAAAACAGGAGTACTTGTGTTAATGCAAGAGGAGTTCCAATAGTGATAAAAGAGGATAACAAAGATAATAATGGTAGACTTGTAATATTAAGGGGCTACTGGCAAGTGAAGAGGATTACATTGGCATGTATTTATATTCCACCTAAAACTGCTATGGCTAAGCTTAAGAAAATTCTGGGAGAAATAATAAGCTTTCAGCAGGGAATACTACTTATATGTGGGGACTGGAATTTGATTTGCAGCAGTGAAGCTGTATTGGGAAGGGGAGATAAGGACAATATAACAAAGGAGGATAGACGTTTGAAGAAATTTATGAAAATATTTGTGTTGGAAGATGTGAATTCAGTAGAAAGAGTTTTGAGATAATTTGCTTATTATTCCCCAAGATAGTAAAACTGGTCTAGACTATATAGAACATATATTTCACATGAACTTCTGCATTTAATTTAAAGTTTTGATACACATCCAATAACTACTTCAGATCATACACCAATAATAACTAAAATAAAAATGCAGGGTAATGAAATAAAAACGAGACACTGGCACCTTCCTCCTATATGTTGAAAACAGAGGAATTTAAGGAATGGGTAGTGGAAATTATTTGGGAGTTATTAGAAAAGATAGAAATTAATTCTGGAAATTTAGCTAGGGAGTGGGATAAAATTAAAGTGGAGTTTAAAAATAGGGTGGAAATTAAAGAAAGAGAGATATGGTTAAAAAGTAACAAGAATGATTTAGAGGGACTGACAAAGATTAAAGTATTTCAAAATAGGAGGAATCTCACAGAACAAGAACAGGAGCAATTGCAGAATGCTAAAAAGAAAATAAGGGATTACTGTGATAATATGCATGAGTTTAGAAATACTGCTGGTAAGCAACTTTTTTTTTAATAATAACTCCAGTGTACAAAAACTTTTAGTACAACAACTTGGGCAACATAAAGTAAAAAGAGTTGACACCAAGCTTAGGGAGCCCATAACAAGGGAGATAAGAAGAGATCTTGTAGAGGTACTAGAAATATTTTGAAAATTTTATGAAAGCCTGTATAAAGCAGAGAAATATGGAAATTAAGAAAAGGTACGAATGGAATGTTTATGGAAGAATTAAATTTGGCAAGGTTAGAGGCAGATGAGGCTTAAATGCTAACAGTTAATATAGGAGGAGATGAGATAAAAATGGTGAGGTATAACCACCCCACAGGAAAATCCCCAGGAACAGATAGTATTCCTGTGGAAGTTAGGAGGGGAAAAATGATAAAGATCTGGAATGTTTAACAGTATTTTAACAGGAGGAGAAGGACAAACATCCTGAAAGAAAGTGGTGGTGGCTGTAATACCCAACGAGGGGTAAAGACCAGTCAGATCCAGCTTCATACAGGCCCATTTCAATCCTAAACCATGATTATAAAGTGTTTATATCTATAATGGCTAAAAGAATGGCAAAGGTAATGCCACAATTGATAGATATTGATCACTGTGGTTTTGTGGAGGGGAGGGAAACATTTGACAACATTAACAAAACATTGATGATCCAGAGGGAATCAGAATGTAAGAAAATACCATTGTTGATGGTTGGTCTTAATGCAGAGAAAGCATTTGACAGAGTAAGCTGTGAGTTTATGAGCAGGGCAATGGAAGCATTTGCATTCCCTGATAACATTAGAAGATTGATTAGGAGGATATATGAGGGATTGAATGTAAAAATTAAAGTGGGTAGGTTCCTCTCTGATAATTTCTGTTTGAGGAGAACAGAAGCCATGCAAGGGTGCCCTTTTTCTCTTTTGTTATTTGTATCATATTTAGAACTATTGGCAAAGAAAATAATGGACTCAGAAATTCAAGGATATAATTGATATGGCAGTCAAGAAAAACTGTCTCTATTTGCAGATGATATTATTTTATACCTGATAAAAACAGAAAAGGACATTTCAGTGTTGTGGAACATTTTGAGGCAGTTTAAAATCTTTTCGGGATAAAAAAATCATCATACCATTTGGCAAAAACATGATCCCTATCAATTACCACATCAATGACAACCCCCTAAGCAAACAACCTGTGGTGACAGACCTGGGGACTTAGGTTGATAACCTTACATTCCGACATCATGTAGTGGCAGTAGTCAGAAAAGCCTTTTACTTGGTTCATCTCATAAGTAAAGGGATTGCATTCAGAAAAAAAAGGAGGTTATTACCCCTCTATTTTCCTTCCTCATTAGATCAATAATTGAGTATAATGCCCCATTTGGGATGTACGGCTCTAAACATCTGCACCAACTGGAAAAGCCACTGAAATATCTCACAAAGAGAAGCCATGGTCTCCAACACTGTCCTATGCAGACAAGCTCAAATCACCATCACTCTACTCGGTGTCATACAGATTGCTCAGGGGTGATCTGTGTCTCACCTACAAGGCAATCTTGGACCCTGCCCTACTAGAGATACTCCATATCCATAAGTCTAACTCCTCACGCACAACCTGCTCAAAACACCTGAATCTAATATGCAACATTAACAAAACCTGCTGGAGACACAGGTTTGTCTCCCAGAAGCTTCCCCGTCTCTGGAATAGGCTTCCCATACACGTCAAACAGAGCACCTTACTGACTCTCTTCGAGCGTAACCTTGAGTGAATGGGAAACCACAAATTTGTCCCAGGGGTTCCACCTGTGTCCCTCATTGACAGGGGTGATAGGTGCTGATTGAGGTTTCTTTTTGGGGATAAACTCTTGGCTAGGCTTGGAAGGGCCCCATGGCCATTAGCCTAGTAACCTCCTATGATCCTATAATGAAGCTAAAACAAAGGCAATAGCTGTAAATTATGTACTCAAACATGAATTGGTTCAGCAATATCCACATTTATGAGGACATGATAAAAATGAAGTACTTAAGAATCATTTTAATCTATACTCCTATGTAACAGCTAAGGATATATGGGAAGAGACCAAACAAAAGATAATACAAAAACCTAGAATTTGGAAGCTCCATTATATGGATATGGATAGCAAGAAACAAACAGTTAAAATGTTTTTAGTCCCTATAGTTTTATGCACAGGTCAGGCATATTGTTATCAAGCAGAGCAGTTGTGGATAGCAATTAATAAAGATCTGATGGATTTTATCTGGGAAGGGAAGACAGCAAGAGTCAAGTGAGATAAGATGATTCTTCCAATAGAACAAGGCAGTTTAAGATTACCAGATTTGAAGGGGTATTTCTAAGCTACACACTTAAGGCTCCTGTACATAGCACAAGCAGAATCCTATAATTCAAAGTGGAAAGGGATGATGATGAAACAGAGGGTAAGTTCAAGAAACAAGGAGACTGGGATTTTGGATGCAGATCCTGAGGGAGAATAACAATAACCATATAGAATATTACATTCACAAAGTAACAAAGTATTCTAAGAACTAAGCCAACATGAAAATGGAGAAAGGGGATTCTGCCGATAGGGATGACTGCAATTGTGGATACAGACAATAGGCAAGAGAAGGCTGAAATTTATTGGAGAAAACTGGCACAAGAACCTAGGTATTGGGAGCAAATAATTAGACAGGGAAAGGTAATAGAATGGGAAGAGGCCACGAATGTATTTGGACTGTAGGCTAGACATTTCCTTCTCTATCAAGGATTAATATCAGAGTATAAGCAAAGAGAAGGATATAAAGGGATCCTAAGTGAAGGCCAGCATTGGTAGAGTTTTTAGTAGAATCTAGAACAGAAGCCGATTTAAAAAAAATAATAATTAGTATAGCATACAAAATATTGCATGATAACTATAAGGTTCAGAGGATGTTAGAAAGGATTGAGAAATTAGATTGGATAAGCAATTCACAAAGAAATAATGGGAGGATATATATTAATATGTCTCCCAAATATACAACAAAGCCTAGAAGATTTAAAATCTTTGCTTGGAAGTATTTACATAGGTATTTTTTTTACCCCAAGTAAACTCCAAAGAAAATTTCCTCAGGTAGAGATCAAATGATGGAGGTGTGATAGGGAAGAAACAGGTAACTGGGAACATATTTTCTGGGAGTGTAATGAGTTGGCAGACTTTAAAGATTCCCTGCCGACTACTCTGTCAGAGCTGGAGCAAATTTGTGTAACTAAGGAATTTTTGTGAGCTATGATACAGAATCAGAATTGTCTAGGCATAGTAAGGTCTTGCTGAGTCTAATTATGGTGGTTGCCTAAAAAGCAATTACTACAAAATAGAAATCAAAGTTTAAATCAACTGTACTATAAGTAGTGAATATAGTAACAAAGACAAAACAACTAGAATTGGGGGTCTTTAGAAAAGGGTAGTAAAGACAAAACAACTAGAACTGGGATCTTTAGGAAGAGCAAATTACATAGAAAGAATGTGAATTGTGGGAACAATGCATGCATAGGAGAAACAAGGTTTAAAAGAAGGCAGGTTTGAATGAGCTATGTAATGTTTGACAATGACTGGCTAGATGATAAGTGATGCATAATGTTTGCAATTAAAATTAAGTCAATATGGTTTGTTTTCATTTATATAAATGTATGATTGCCTATGGCATAAGTGATCATTTAATAAATATGTTTCTTGTTTGAAAAATGTCAAAAGCACAAAGTCTGCTATCTTCAGCACTCTCAGAATGGCTATGGAAAACACCAGGATAGCTAGTAGTAGTCTTGATTCCTTGACTGACTACCTTTGGATGAGTTGGAGAAGTGGAGATTCTCCCTTCCTGTGTTGGAAGGGATCACTATAAACAATGGCACATTAGTAAGGGAAGTGACAGGAGAAACCAAGTGGCTGAAGTTCTATAGCCCATGTCTCAATCATTGCTCCTGCTGGAAGTTCCACCATGATGGAAGAAAATGATAAGAAATTAGCTGCAAAAGCTCCTCACACTCACAGCCATTATGACAGATCCTCTAAATCAGTGCAGAGATAAGATGTATTCCCACTTAACTCCAAAGAAAATAAGGGACTTTTAACTTATCTAGCTTGATGCAGCTTTAACATCTTCACTCCCAAGAATCCTTCCATATGATAATTCTACAGATAGTTTTTCTTACCTGCCAAAAGGAGACTGGATGCGTTCTTTGGACCTTCAATTCACATCTTTACACATCAAGATCAAAAGACATTCAATATGGTTCATCCACTTCTACATAAAAACTAATCACTTCCAGCTCAGAACTAAAACTTTTAGCTTCATATCTGTGTCCAGGATTTTCACCAAGTGCATGGTAATAGGATAATGTTGAAGTACAGTGCATCAAGCTGTTTTCCAACTTAGGTTATTGGCTTCTTGTGGCCAAAAGCAGGGACAGCCTGCTTTGGCACAGGATTTCTCTCCAATTCAAGCAATTTAATGCCTGGAGATTACTGTGAATTTTACAAAGTTTCACCTAACACTGGTATATCTTTTGACATTTTTAGATTGTTTCCTGGATATCAAGACCTGTTGAACATTTTACCATTAGAAAGAATACTAGACATTTTGTACACCTTTCCAAAGATAACTCACAATTGTTCAGTTACAACTCATCAGTGCCTGGAGATCCTGAATCTGATGGCAGCATCCATTCTACTGTCCTTCGTGCAGAGGTTTGCAATTTTTTTTGTTTTTGTAAACATTAAAAGACCACTGGGTTTAAGACCACCTTCCCTTAGATGGTATGATCAGAAGTTCCAAGTCTGCAGAATTAATGGCTTGGTAGCTGCACCTCTCTAAAGTGCAAGTGGGCAGATCTTTTCTGAATAACTTTCTATTGGTTACCTTAACCGTGTATGTTTCTTGCCAGGTTCAGTGTGCATATTGGCCCTAGACCGCAACAGAAATCATTAAAGGCCTCCCGCCATTTAGTGTTCAATATGTTTTATCCTCATACTATTCATCTATTCAAATTTAAAGATCTCTAAATTGTCTTTTATCACTCTAATTTCTAAAGGTAATGAATTCCATCTCCTTCCTGCTCTAAGTTGGAAATAATTATGTCCGAAGCCTGGTTGAAAAAGGCATGCAAATGGCAAATTTTCTGATCAAAATAGGAATTATATCTCCACATAAACATGTTGGAGAAGACACCTGTACTTTCAGATGTTGAATTTTTGACTTTCAGAATTAAAAAGGTTCCAGCATCAATATAGTCAGACAATATGTCTGGATTCTGTTACAACAAAGGTGTTAATTTTAACTATTGTACTGAGATGCAATGAGTCTTCAGAAATGAAATATTAAAATCAACCATCTTTGGTAACAGTCAACATCCCAAAAGACTGCATCTTTATTATGAACTGATGGAGCAAAAATCTACGTTTTCCACATGGTCCCCAAGTCAATACATGGTCAAAAGAACATTCAAGTGGTTGGATCACCAACCATGCAACCCTTTTACTGTCTCAACCAACATCAATATCAGAATTATTTCTCCCAGATCCCTCTTTCACAAAGGTAAAGTGAAAAAAATGTTCTGAATCTGCTTGGCCAGAAAATATACTTTCTGTTTCTTTCCCAGATGTCCAAGATTTTAGTAAATGCCAAAGGCCAGAGTAATAACAATTGATCCATCTGAACCAGGCAGACATGGTTCTCAGTACTAGGATTATACCCTGGCTCTTCCAATGATTCATGCATCTACTTTTTCATAGGTTCATAGATTAGTACTAAGCTAACTGCCCTTGTGGGCCATTTTAAAAGCCTAGCCAATTACCCTATGTGAGACTCAAACCCTGTACTTTGTATCTGTAAGGGAAACACCATAACCATTATGCCAACCATTCACTGGGAAGGCTTTATTAGATCTTAATATGCTCAAGTTTCAGCAGTAAAATGTTTGATAAGGAAGTATGTATCTTGAAGGTATTTCTAAATCTATTTATGCAAATATATGGAGACAAGTGGAATATGTTTTTCTTTTTCTGGAAGTATAAATCACTTAACCTTTCTTCTTTAGCTCTTCAGTATTTGTTGAAAAACTTTGACTTACATTCTTGTCTTCCCTCTGTGATGTTAACTTCTGCATCATCTTTAAGCTTCGTGTTCCTTGGGATTCTGTAACTTTATTATTACTACAAGTGTGTAAAAACTTTCTGTGAAGTAAATAGCTTCTCAACTCACTCCTTTATATTTCTTGTCCCTCCAAAGACATTTCTTTCTTTCTGATAAAGCTTACATTACACCTCTTTGAACTAGCTTCTTCTATGAAATATAAATCGGTACCCTCATAGAACTTTTTTTTTTTAATTTGGCAAGGAGGATTTCAGCACTACAGGCCTAACTGACTTCTTCATATATCTGATCTTTTATAAGACTAGGATGCCCTTGCTTATTGAGCCTTCATTTATGCAAAACGAATGGTTAGTGAGTGCTACTTTAAGCAATTCAGACATCCTCCTGTCTTTCCCCACAGCACTCCAACAACTTATTCATACCATAAATATTCAAAGACAATTAAAATACTGTGTAGACAGGAATAAGAGGTTTTGAAAGATTGATCGATATGTTCACATTCTTTGTTAACTGAAAAGAATGTAAGCATACTACAAAACATTCATGGCTTACACAAAGTAGAGTTGACATGGGCAGTCACTACTACCACTGCCTTGAAGAAATCTGTGCAGCAGCTCCTTGGATCTCCACCATTGCCTTGTTTTGTAATGCTTCCATGGAACATACCTGTGCAGTAGCTCACTGGTTGTCATCCATACTTTGGAAAAAAACTCTTATTGGTCCCATCCAAGCTCATGTCTACCAGCCTGGCCTCCTATATCCAATATCCATGCCAGATCTAGCAGCTACTCTCCACCCTCCCTTGAACTTACTCCACTATTGCTGGGGCAGGCTGTGAATCCTGAGGGTTCAGCTCATCTGCACAACCATCTCGGGTGGGGTGCTTAAGGCCTATCCACTCCCCTTCCCCACTTCCGCACTTGTTGATTAAGTCCAAGGGAAATCCTCCTCCTTGGACCAGTCCTCCCCTTAGGAAGCATATTGAGCACACTTCCACCTTGAATGGGCATACCCATCTCTTCCCTGCAGCTCTGTCAGTTGCCTGAGTCACTAATTGAGCCCAGGATGGCTGGGCTGTAGTCAGGGCTTTGTCCCTCTACTTAACTGGAGCAGCCATATTTTGGAAAAAAACATTAAAAACTGGAGGTAACACTGAGGTATGGGGGTCACAGTGAGCCACAGTATACTCTTATTACACTTACATCCAAGAGGGGCTAGCCAGTGTTTGTGTTTTACACTCTGAAGCCAGAGCTCATTAACATCACATACAAAAGTTATGGGTTCCTGCCATAATGCTGACCCTGTGAGAAGCTATGAATCCAGCACATATCTGTCTTAGTGGTCAGAAATCCTGCTAAGGTTGGAGCTCATTTAGTACGCTGTATTGTGGTAAGCCATGCTTAGGAGCATTAATTCACCACTTGATATTTTATTTTTTTTGTGTGCGTGTAATTGTGTACTGCCCCAGGTTGGAAACAGTACTAACAAATTTATGAAATTATACCCAACTTTCCAAAAGTTTTGCAATTTTAAAAATATGTTATATTTATGTTACAGAGTGCTTAGATGTTTTCCACATCACCTAAGGTTAGTACTGAATGAGTGGAGGTGGAAGTCAACATTTTAAATGCTTGCACAATACAACAGACACTCACTTCTATTTCTGCACATCTTATTATGGAGCTTTTATTCAGGGCACTGCTAAAGAATATCATCAGTTTGACACTTTGGTAGACAGTTACAGCAGTACTGTCACCCAGACTCTGGCTGGTCTATTACAGATAATAATCAAACACTTAAACATAATACCATTCCTACCACCAGTACAGCTCAAACTTGTCCCAGTAAATGACCATTAAGTCAGTGTCAAAATCCAGCCATAACAAAAATGACAAAATCTTCCAGATATTTCAGAGGAAAGAAGATTGTTTGGTTCCACCTGTACATAAGACTGTAACGTGCATTTATCAATAAACTAATCGGCATGACTTACACTATTGCAGTAAAAACAAGGGTTAAACAAGTATTTAATTTCTAAAATGTTTTACTGCGTCAAAAAATATCTACCATGACACTCTCTCACTGTATATGTGTAAAAAGCTGGACTGAAAAAAAAAATACACGTGATAAGAGGAAAATTGTAATCAATGACTTTTACACAAGAATCAGTGATTACTTCATAGGGGTAGACATAGCTCTCAACTTTCCCTTTTTTTGCCTCATATTTTTGGCCTGTCTGTTGCAATAACATTTGTTTTTTTCAGAAAATTAGAGAATTACATTCAGTCAATAATATCAGACACCAGTTTCATAATTCTTATTCTTCAGACAATGTATGTTGATGCTTAACTTGTTCTAATAACTTTATAAGTGAATTAGAGAAATATTTAAAAAATTGTATTAGGTTCTTGATCAAAAATGTTGAGCGCTAATTTGGCAGAAAGTTTTTCTTATCTCAGATAGTATTCAGTGAATACCAAAAGAAACGGTTGTCAATAGAAATTAAAATATTTAATTTTCAAAGCAGCTGAGGCACATCCTCTTGTTGTCAAAGCATATGGTTTTCACCTGTGTTTGGAAGTCAAGAAGATGCAACTATGTGTTCTGTTTCATTTAACAATTTAAGTTTCTTAACCAGTTAGTTGGACTGGTGTGTGGACCATGTTCAGCCACAACCTGGGCCATGCAGCAAATGCACATGTTGATAATATAGATGACTATGATCCAGAGTCTCATCATAACCACGTTATTATGTGTTTCAGGCATGGATGTTGTAAGATTTGAAAATGCAGTACTGCACCTTAATTAGCTGGAAACACTGTATATAATGAGACTGAGAAACTAATGTATTAATTACCCAAGCTTGTGCTTCAATAGGTGCCAGTCTCTCCCTTATGAACCAAGTCTTGTGCACTGTTCAACATGAATTCTCCAAACATTGTAGTTCATTTAATAAGGTTTTACTAGATGTTCATAATATCCAAAATACTGTCTCCATTAGCCGTTCTGATAAACAATTCAAGTTGCTGTACATCCTTCTGATTGTCCTGAACAACGTAAACTGACAGTCTCTAGATGAGCAGTTTCTGTACTCATGCTCAAGTGTTAAACATCTTCTCTGAAGTAACAGGTCGAATGAACTTACTGACCTTAACTGCCTTGCTATCCTGAACACAGCATATCATATTCTTTTTTTCAGTAATTTTCCTCTATTGACTATATCCACACCCCTAATACTGATCCTTAAGCTATGTTTTGTTTTTTTAGTTTAACTTGTCTCTTGATTCTTTCCTTGAAAAAGGAACATAACAAGAACTGTCTGCAATCTTCCCTCGAGGAAGTGTTATTTCAGCAAGATCAACATTCAGTGAAAGATTCTTTGTTTCTGCTTTCCTAAAATGTATGCATAAATAAAACATCATTTCTAGGCCTGTTTTATTATTTATGCCTGTCTAATGCCTAATAATTATGGTACAATGAAAAACCTGATCTAACAGTTGCCCCTGAGGTCCCAGATGAAAGTCTACTAGACCTACTTATGTAGTTACCTTACATTTACATTGCTAACTACTGTATTTAGCATTATGCTGCCTGACATAATCTGAAAATAAAATATATATATATATATTTGGTAAACCTGCAATTTCAATTTTGACCACTAGTTGTCACTCTTTGCATTTATGCCTTGTTTGGATTGAAGTCTTAACTTTATGATTTAAATTAACTTTATGATATGAATAAACTTGCAGTTTGGTTTTTGACCACTAGGTGTCACTTGAGCATTTATGGCCTGTTTGGATTGGAGTCTTTTAAAACTTGTACATTATTTAACCCCCCTTTTGCTGTAGGAAGAGGTCTTGCTAAATTTATTTGTATACTGTACCATGTTTTTTTCTGAAACTGGCCCTTCTCTGCAACCAAGGTTTTCTTAACGTAAGGTAAGTCTACAGACATATTAAACACTCCTGCTGAATTTCTTTACTTTTACTTACTTTCTTTTTATTTGAAACTTATACCTTATGATAGGCCAAATTTTCTGAAAACTTACATAACCTAGTAGCTGATGGTTGTACTTTATTAGCTGCTTGCAACCTTACTCCCTGGACTGGACTGGCAACTTTGCATTGTGGCCTTTTATTAGCATTCCCCTGCATATCTTGGGTTTTTGCCAGATTTGCCTCAACCATTGAGCTCACTTGGCTCCCCCATTATACTTTTTACCTTAAATTTCCTTTTACTGCATTGGATATAGAGGAAATCCCCTCCTTGGCAGCTTCTTCTGCTACATATTGTATAGCCTATCAATCATGATGGCTATTTTCTGAAGACTAATTGAAATCTGCACTAAAAAGATAATTTTATAAATGGTCTTGAAGCATAATTACCATATTCTGTGTTAACTTGTGTCTATACATTTTATTGAAATTTGTTTTATAACATTACTTACCTTTTTAACTTTTATGAATATTTATGAGCTATAATAGTTTACTAAAACCTATACTTTCTGTATTTTAATTCTATATCTTTGCATTGTCTGTTAGTGTCCTTAAAGGGGCACTATCTCGTTTCTAAAATCAGTTGCTTGCTGGAGTACTTTGTTGACCTTTTTAGTGCAGTGTAAGTCATGTGTTAACACAGAGGCAGGATTTTCAGAGCTTTGTTAGCATACTGCAGGTCAGATTTCACAAACTCCAGTGGGGGATGGTCATTACAGGAAATGCTAACAGTTTACAGTTTGTTCATTTGTATTTTCCTTCCCCCCCACCCAGCTATTTATTAGATTAGCTGAATGACTGACTGGTTTAGCCTCAGCCAGAGAATCTATATAGTCACACTCAGATCTGAAGCCTTTGCAGCAATAAAATTACATCTTTTGTATTTGCTTTTTTTTTTTTTTTTTTTTTTGTAAAACTTACTGGAATGATTATCCCAACTTAGGCAATTGTATTTTCTTTTGTTTGTTTGTTTTTGTGTCATGCTTGTTACTACATGCTTTTTTCCCTTCACTGGTAATTATTTTTCATATGGTCGGCAATAGTATTGCTTACTAGTGCATGTACTAATTCAGATATACATTTACAAGACAATTTCCCTCATTTCACAGAACAGCATTGCTTTGGACAGTGACATCTTGGAAACAAACCCACTGAGCTGCAAACGTCCTAAGAATGTAGAAGAATAAGATCTTATGTTTCAATAAAAACATGTCAGACAACTCTGAAATTGAATCGTGTTACTGTACTAAGTTTATATACATGTGTTTGTAAAACCAAGCCTTGCTATGTCTGACTGGCTTGCAATTCAAGGCATTCTTGATTATCTTGTCAAATTTGTATATGCTGGATAATTGATAAATTCATACCTTTCAACCTCTTAGAGCAAGAAATATGGACAAAGCCATAAATAAAAGTGGAACAAAGGTCCAACAATAGGGACAATTTTTAAATATTGCTCTTACAAACTTAGAAAGTTGCTAGAATATCATGTTTTGCATTAGCATGAATATTCTGAAGGGTATGAAATCTGAAACTCAAAATTCTGCCATTATTGTCTTAACTTCAGTCTTTAATGATTTGTCACTAATTTGCCAGAAAACCACAATTTTATGAAAAAATTGACCAAAAATATGAGGTAAAAATCTGTACATTCTATGAAAATCTGTACAGTTGAGTGGTATGGCTGACAATGTGTGTATTTTATGAAAACTTTGTATGCAGTGCACATAATTGTTTTAGTGGTATATTTTACTGTTAATCTAGGAATCTCATAACTTTTCTCAAACTTGCCTTTTTTGTGACTCAGATGGCTGTGTTGATGAGACCACTTACCGCCTTATCAAGGTGGAAATAGAAGATAATTAAATAAATTAATGCATGTGTCATTGTGTGTTTATCATATGTATTGCTTTTGTTGTTTAAAATGTATTTGCTGTATATCTTTGTCTTTTTTTTTAAATTTCTATTACTTGATGTGTTGACTTTGTATGTAAGCTTAGGCTGGAGCATTACTCCCCAGGCCTCCGCTGAAAATGGGCACTGTCCCAGTCACCCCATCCCGGTAAACAAATGTAAAACAAAAAAAAAAAAATATATATATATATATATATATACACACACACACACACACACATATATATATATATATATATATATATATATATATATATAAATCTGTTTCTGAATTTGTCTTTGTGTCTGTTTATGCATACAGACATACACACACCTATATGTGTGGTGTGTTGGTGGAAATATACATATATACATGCACACTCTCATACACTGTCTTGCAGGAGGTATTTTGACTAAGGTCACAGTATAGCTGCTCCTAACAGCATTCATGTCACTGACCCTTTATTACTAGTTTTACAAGTAACAATTTTTTTCCATTTGTCATATGCCACTTTACAAGAGTATTAAAAGTGTGACTCAAACAAGAGAAATGATAGACCCGTAAGCTTAACCAGCCTTATCTGTAAGGTCATGGAATTACTCATCACTGACCCTATAAATAAGGACATAGGTGATCCCCAAACCCTTGATTAGACACAGCTAGCAGTGGCGGATTTAGGCATGGGCGCAGGGGCGTGCGCCACCTCCTTTTCTCCATACTAGTAAGTTACGTTTTTTTTTTTTTTTTTTTTTATGACATGCATAATATATCTATATATATATATTACTGAGTCACTGTTCCTAGTAATATTTAATTCTCTCCACACAATTTAAAAAAAACAGTTTTAAACTGTCACAGAGTACCGTACATTTTTTTTTTCAGTTTGGGTTCTTCATGACCCGAACCAATCAATGCTGTGAAAAATCGCGCCTAACTCAAATACATTGGAGAAGCGATTGGAGGTTTGCAGAGTCAGGTGATTTAATCTCCTTAATAATTGCTCCTCCAAATAATTCTCCATTGTAGTTGAGTTAGGCATGTTTTGGTAAACAGTTGTTCAAGTCAAGTAAATTAGATACTGTAATCAGCTGCACTATTAAGTGACTCGAACTCCAGCAAACTCCCTTCAGCAAGTGAGTCTCTCAGAGAAGTATTTTTTTTTTTTTATTATTTTTAGCTAGTTTTATATTAAATTAAAAAAAATTAAAAAGTGAATAGCTTTACAATTTTAACAGATTGCGTTTTTGACTCTTGAAGAGTCAAGAAAGTCAGCAATGAAGATCTAGGTAGTGAGGGTAAGCGCTAAGTCACACTGTGAACAACACTGCCATTTGGAGCATTACAAGAACTGTAGTGGAAAGTGTTTTGGTGCCTATGGGAATAAAGGAAAGGAAAGGAGACAGCCTGTAGAGATATGATGAGATGTAATAAATATGGCACTCATCACGAGCCCGTAGGCTACCGTATTGTTGTTGTTTGTCTTTCGACTTTTCCCGGTAAGTGGTCACCACAGCGGAACTCCGGTCCACTAATGTATCAGTTATCTGACCCTATAAGTAGGGGAAAGGAAACTGGATTTTCATGTGAGCCTTTTAACTTAGTTGCTATATTGTTGGTTGTGTTATTTTTCTGCCAATAGAATTTGCTTAACGGTAGTTGTAGTGTTATACAGTAAAATATCCCTAAGGCTGGGGTGGAATACTTTGATGGTGTGCTGCTAGTTTATTTCCTGTTATGGATGTGATCTTTCTATGATTTGTTGTGATGTACGTACATCCTGCAGTTGTCTGCATGATAAATTGATTTTAACAGTGTTTTTTTTTTTTTACTTGGATCTCTGATTGGCTATGTAAGGCTCGTCTGAATTAATAAATACTTTGTTGTATTTCTTTTGCATATGTTGAGTTTTGGGCTGTGGTTGTCTGGAGGTTGTGGGACTTCCAAGGGCACATTTCTGAGTTCTCGTTCTGTGGTTTTGGTCTGGTGATCTGCAGATGTTATGTGGGGACTTGCGATCTCCCTCTTTGTGTCTTTTTTTTTTTTATTTTATTATTATTTGTTACTTTCTAGGCTTGATATTGTTGTGTGAGGCTATTGGGGCATGGGAAGAAGGCAATTACTTGGCGGCGAGGTTTAGTGTTCCTGCCTATAACAAGCTGTGGATTTCTGTAGTTTCGTTGTTCTAGGAAGATGGGTCTGCTTCTGTATGCGAGTTCGCTAGACTGCAAAAAGTGCAGAAGTGTTGGCGATGTGGTGCTTTGCTGAATGGAGGAGTTCATTAATTTAGAGATGTTTGTTTGGTTGTTTTGCTGTTAGGATTGTAGAGCTGGTTAGTTTATGTCTGATTGTGTTTTGTTGGGGTGGTTTTGATGCTTATGTGGTTTGTGACTGTTAACTGAAGCATCGTATATGAATCCATGACTAACTGGCTAAGTCTCAAGTGCACAAAACACTAAGAAAATGTGCCGTTAGTTTCTCGCTAGAATTTGTTCACGTCTTCTTTGAAAAACAGCTTGAGGAATGCATTGAATGACTCCAATATATGTGAAACAGTCAGGACTCTCCTACTGACGTACTAAATGACATTTGACCCTGGTCTACAACAAAATACGTTGCCTTAGAATCTTGAAACAAAGTGATGCAATGCATGTCTTTTATCAAGAAATACTCCTGAATAATAACAAATGTTCCAAGAAAAAAAAAAAAAAGAAAAATGTGTTTCATAAAGTAGGTGTTGTACTCTTAGCCTAGTTGGCAAGCTGCATTTATAGTTGTAATTCATAATCTAGGATGCAGATAGAGACTCTGCACTTACAGTTCCTTTCCTGACACAGTCTTCCTAGCTGATAAAGTGTGGAGCTTCGACTTTGAACTGAGTGGAACACATTAGCTTTACAACAATGACAAAATTTAGGCCGAGATGTTCCTTTAATTATTATTCTTGAAAAACTTCTGTGTTAAATACTTGTTAAATTGTTTAGTTTGGTTCTTTTATTCAGTTAACTTCCAGAATATAGTATATTTTTGCTAACCCACTGAACATTGTTCAAGAAATGAAAATCGAAAATAAATAAATAAATAAACAAACAAATAAATAATGCAGATCATGCAATGCTACTCTCAGCCACAAGTTAGCAGCAACAGCCCACAGCTTTTATTATGTAGCTATTGCGCTTTTTAGGGAACAGTTTTGTTGGTCCTTTGTAATATTTCACACTTTTGACTTGCCTTTCTTCAGACATAATTAAGAAATTCTTTAAACATTATGCCAGTTTTTTTTTTTTAGAATGTGTGAACTGAATTGACACTACCAGTATATTAATACTTGTCTTTAATGTAATTATTTTGTTTCATTTCTTGTTTTTGCTGTAGGAGTTGGCCTTCTTTAATGTTCTGAATAAGGTGCATTACTTATTGTCTTTGACTCCCTCCAGCTCTTTCTCTCCATTTTATCACACATTTCACCCTCCAGGCACCCTGCTATAGCATCTATTTTAGTAAAACAGTAGATTTTTACGAAACACCGAGGTGCCAGCTCGACGCTCAACCTTCAACAAAGGCACGCCCATTTACGCACGCATGCCTTTCGAACGCTACCCAGCCGCAGGGAGGACATGCAGACTCCACACACCTTAGTGAAAATTGTACATAGGCCATGCTTTAATCCTGTACATAAAACCAGGGTGAGAAGAATATGAATTGGGTTGAAATCTGTCCCCACACAGAGAATCTCTCATAATTTGAAAAAAAAAATGGAGGTCTTTGTAAACATGATCTCGAAAAACCTCATTTGTTTCTTTTTGTTTTACCATAAGTACTTAGCGATTCTTCTTGCTTTTATAACATGAATTGGTGACGCACATTAATTTAGCAGATTAACAGCGTATGGTTGAAAACCAAAAATGTTAATTTCATCTACTCTGGAAGCATCATAATTCTTTCCTTTACAAATGACTTATGAGAACTGTTCTTCATGAGTTTCACATTCTTTTCAGTTGATTTTACCTCCTGTTATTTGCTAGAATTTTGCAGTAGCTATTAGTTATGTCTGAAACCGCTGCTACCTTACAAAGAGTAAATTAGGCTGCACCTGTCAGAGCCTAGCTCTAGTGATTGAATATTACACAGCAGGAAACTGGTTCTTAGCTAGACAATGTAGAATTGTTCTTGTTATTCTGTAATACTTAACAGTTGGCTAAAAAATAAAACTGTGGCTGTGCATTTGTATTGTTTTCAGTATGCCAGTGGAATAGTGGCTTTGTGTTCTCATGTACAGTAGCTGCATGGAAGTTCTGTATTCTCATTGCTTGTCACATCATAGTGAGATGGCAGCTCTCTATTGTCATTGCTTGTCGAATGCTATAGAACAGTAGCAAAGTGTTTTCATGGTAGTAGGAGGGTGGCTATAGGTTCTTATTAGTTTTTTCATAGGAATGGTACACTTTTATGTTTTTATATTTTTTGTTTGAAATTTAGCAATGACTTTGTGGTATCTCTTTTTTAATTTTATTTATTTTTTAATGTTCCCCCCTCCCCCAACCACATTTCAGCCATTAGTTTTCTTGCATTCAGTCAACCCATTTATTCCCCTTTAGAGCAAGAATGGATCTCAACAGGCTGTCATCCAGGCGGCTATCTGGGTTTTTCTTATTTTTAACGCTGACCCTTCCCCCAGAGGCAGATGCAAACTCTTGCAGGTGTGAGGACCTGCAGTGCCTTCCTTTCTAGCCATTCATATTCTCGTACATGTCATGAAAAGTAGCATGTGTTTTCGGCTAGAGCATGTTCTGACCCATTTGCTGCATGCCATGTACCTTTTTGTCTAGTAGGTACTGATATTGCTTTGACTTGAACTGTGTCCGTCTCTACAAGATGATTGAGCTGGTATTGGATGCTTGCTTCCACTCTTCAACGCCTTGGTCCTTCTGTATCTGAATCGCTAATCAACCTCAGGTCATCTGGGTCCTAATTAGGGCTTTGTACCTTAATGCCATGGATCCAGGAGCTCTCATATTTTGTTTCATGGTAGTAAAGGGATAGTTCTGTTCTCAATGCTTGTTTAAAGGTAATGGTTGTTGGCTATCATTGTTTTTTTGCATGGTAGTGGGAAACTATTTCCTCATTGCTTTTTGTTTGATAGTGTATTGATGAATCTGTTTTCATATTTCTTGGTGCATAGCAATGAGATTGTGATTTTGTGATCTCATCATCTTGGTGCTAGTGACAGAGTTTCTCATTGTTGTATAACATACTGAAGTTCTGTATTTTTATAGCTTGATGCCATATGTTATTGCATACTGCATGTGTATGGGACTATGCACTTTTTCATTACTTATTGCATGGAAGGGGATGATGGTTTTGTTCTCATAGCATGATTTGTAGCATTGGGACAGTGTTTTTGCATTGAAAATTTGGGATAAACATGCACTATACTTTTCAGCAGGTTTCATTAAAAATTTTAATAAGCATGTCATATCCCCCCTTAAGTTTCTTTATAGTAATACTCATTTCTGCATTCTTTTCTTAAAGGTTTATGTACACCATTTTTGTATTCTTTTCTTAATGTTCCTCCCCATCATAGCAAGATAAATACATTTTCTTTTTGTATTCATTTTGATGTTTTGTAGTTGCTTTAACTTAAGCAAAATCAGCACCATAGGAGCTGTTGGTGCATTTGTCTTTTATTGTTCTCAAAACACTGTCACATTTCTAGCGTCTAATTTTTGCTCATCTGCTCCAGTAAAAACAAATTATATTTTTCATCAGTATCTCTTGACCTTGATTGTCATCCATGATTATGGCAAACCCCTTTGTTTTTTTAATGTCTTAAGTGCCTGTTGTATGTATTAGTGCTATATCAGCTGTTACTTCATGTTCAAGAGGTGATTTTGCTGTATTATTTCCATTGTGATGCAAGACATTTAAAGTATCAGTTCTTCCCTTATTACTTTGCACTGTAACTTCTGTTCCCTTGTTTCCAGAACAGAAACACATAGCTTCAAACAGTATTCCAGGTCCTTTCCTGCCAACTCTGACCAAAACTGGAATACTTGTTCTGAAATGTCTTTATCTATGTCTTTGATAATATTATATGGAGGAGGCTTGCCTTTTTTGTCCTGTGTCTTTTTTTGTATTTGTTTTAGTCTTTTGTATCCATTTGTATGTTGCAAAGTAGGTGGAGATTTATTGGTAGTATCATCAGCTTTGTTGCATTAATGTTCCCAAGCAATGTACAAGTTCCCCCACCCACACCCACACCAAGACAGCATCTCTCATCTCTTTTCCAGCTTTATCTAGGTTTTTCTTTGTCTCTTTTCACAGTGATCTTAAGATATAGCTCTAGGTACTTGAGAACCACACCTCTTTTTATGTCACCTATTCATAGATTAATTCATAGATTAGTACTAGGCTAACTGCCCTTGTGAGCCATTTTAAGCCTGACTAATTACCCCATGTGCGAATCAAACCCTGCACCTTGTTTTTGTAAGGTAAACACCTTGACCATTATGCCAACCTCGCTAATCACCCCTGCCAAGTCTCGAAGCCAGGACCCAATACATTATAATGTAAAGTGATGTCTTTCCAGACGTGATGTCAGAGCTTTGTGTCCCACTTTCTTGCTTCCACCCCGGTAGTCAATTATCGAGACTGCGCCCCCCCTTCTGCAAATTCCTGGATCCGCCACTGGCTAGGTTTTGTCAAAGACAGGTCATGCCTGTTAAACCTGGTAGACTTCTTCAAAAACATCACCAGAGCCATAAATGAAGGGAAATCTGTGCATACAACCTACCTTGACTTAGCAAAGGCCTTTGATAAGTCATTAATAAACTCTCCCAGTTGAATATGAAGTCTTATGATGTCAGGTAGGTTGCTAACTGGCTCACCATCAGATCACACACAGTCAAAGTTGGGCACTTTACCTCAACCAGCAGACCTGTCAGCAGTGGAGTTCCACAGTGGTCAGTGCTGGGCCCCCAATTGTTTGGAATATACTTCTCAGAAGTTCAGGCAAAAACAGAGGGGCTGTGCCTGACTAAGTTTGCTGGTGACTGCAAATTAGGTGCAGTCACTAAATCCCCAAACAATGTCAATATACTTCAAGAGAGACTTACATAAACCAGTGATTGGTGTCAAAGCTGTGGATTCAAACTCAGTGATAAAAATGCATTATCATCCCATTTGGTAAAAACTATATCCCTGCAGGCTATCATATAATAATACCCTAACATAACAACTCAGTAGTGAGAGACTTGGGAATGCAAGCTGACTGTAGCCTAAATTTTGACCACCATATGTCTACTGTGGTAAGGAAGGCATTATGTGTTGCTTACCTCATTATCAAAGTCATTGCCTCAAGAGCTAAAGAGGTCATCTTAAGAGTGAAAGAGGTCATAACTCTCCATGTACTTATCAGGCCAGTAAATGAGTACAAGCCTCCCTTTGGTATGTACCTTACCAGGCACCTGCAGCAACTTGAGAGACCTCAGAGATTTCTAACCAAGAAAATTACAGGGTCTCCACCACATGTGATACACTGACATATAGAAGTCACTGTCACTGTACTCAGTTGAATACAGACTACTTAGAGAACACTTGTGCCTGGCCTACAGATCAATCTCACATCCAAACCTAATGGAAATGCTGCACATCCACAAGTCAAATGGGACAAGGGTCACTTGCTCCAGGGAACTTAACCTGGCCTGTGACATAAATAGGGCCTGCTGGAGAGACAGATGTCTCCCAGAGGTTGCCACTCCTCTGGAATAGACTGCCAATTCACATCATACAAAGCCCTCTATGACCCTTGTTTGTGTGTAGCCTGGATGACTGGATGGAAAACCATAAATTCCTTGCCGCGAATTTCACCTATGACCCTCCTAAATATGAGCTAAGATCTTGACTTTAGGCTAGATCCTTTATATTGGGTTTCTGTAGTATTGTATTGGGTACACATGGCTAGGCTTATAAAGATGTTTGGGTCAATAGCCTAGTAACCACCTATAAACATATCAAGTAGCAAGAGTATTCTTGCCTTCAGTCATCTAAATTTTTTGAGTTTTTGCATATCCCTATGAATTTGGTGGGCAGAGATACTTAGGAGGAAGCAAGCTCAGCAGCAGGTGGCCAAAAGTAATTACATGCAGACATTAATTTGTCATTACAGAGATGTAGTTCTTCTAGCATATACAAACAGAAGGCAAACAAGGTACTCCCAACTCAGATCGGACAACATATGCATAGTTCTGGCAGGGAGCAATCAGCAAAAAGGGTGAAGTGAAGAATAATTGGACATTTTACACTATGTTGCTTTAACAGTGGGCTCAATTCAAGACAGTGGCATTGGAAACAGCACCAATACCAGTGTGGGTACAGATTAATTCACACCATCAATGGACGTATGAGAACAACAGATAATAAACACCCTCAGTACAGGTAATTGGGTGGCTTACAAAAGGATACTACAGCAGTTTAGAAACAATAGGAAGATGCAAGGTTGTCCAGTTATATGTCTCATAGCAGTAAAGCAATGGAGGGCACACACTCTGCTACTGTTAGAGGTTGGTTAAAACAAGCTGAAGGCATCATTACACCTGACAAGCAATCATTTGGCTGCACAAAGGCATGGGGAGGTAGTGTGAGCCTTATGGGACAAACTCCAAAATATAGTCATCAGTAATACAACAGTTTGTTTTTCATAGCCTGTTGTTTATCATCCCTATGTGGAGCAGTTAGTTGGTTAAAATAAAAATATTCTAATGATAAATAGGAACAACCTATGACTGATCAGGAGGTTAAAAACCAGTGGCTAGCTCAAGCCTCAGGAGCCACAGAATGGAATGTAGTACAATGCCTGCAACAGTAATAAACACTGTGCCTACAACACAGAAATCCACTCTCACAGTTTGATCATAGACTGGTACTTAAGAAGGAGCAGTTTTCTGCCATGAGAAGGGTACTCTGCTTACCCACCTTCAGGTGAGGGCTGTATTGAAGAAAACAGTGGCGTGATGAAGCTTGGACGACATATATATATACCACATGCTCAGTTAGATTCCATGCTCATGTAGCATAGTGGCAGCTTCTCATGTGCAGTGGGCAAATACATCATGGGAGAACATCAAGAAATTTGGAAGATGGAAGTACAACACTTATGAAAGATAGCTGAAAAATAACCTCTTCTACCTCACCTAACATTGTTGTCTTTTATTTGCAGAACCTGGGTGTAACCTGTAAGACACACATTTCACCTTACAACATTACCTTTTGTGGACTGGAGCTTCCTGCATGTTTGAGCACCTTGAACCCTGCTGGTGTTCTTCCATGTGAATGGGAACACCTGTCTTGTATATCACCTCCTGAAACATGCTGACATTACCTGTGATATATTGTGGTACCTAAGGTATAACATGTAAAATTTGTCATAAAGCCCAAATTATGACATTTACAGTGAGGCCACACAGTTTGCTGAGTTGTACACCCTTCCACAATCCTTTTTATTGCCTACTGTTCATGGTAATACTTACATCAAGGGTTCAAATGGCATTTTTGAAATGTGCAGTTCTTGCTCTGTATGCCATTCTTTAGCAGACAGAGTGCTGTCCATCAATCGGGTACATGGCCCATTCCACCCTGCTTGACCCTTACAGCTATGCAAAACACTCACCACCATGAACACCCACACCAAAGACTGTAATCTTTTATAGACACAGAAGTAGAACATGGCTGACACAACAGATTTCTATCCCAAGGAATCCTATACTTTTTGAATAAACTTACTATGCATGTCCATCAATAATAGATATGGTCTGTATTCAGTAATATTCTGGATGAATAGCCTGGAAATCATAAATCCTCTTTGCGGTATATAGTATGGTGCTTCTTGACCATGGAGCTTAACTCACTCAACAGTGCTCAGGCTTAGCTGGCTATGCTTATCAATGCTCTTTTGAACTGCATGCCTACTATGTACCTGTGAACTTAGCAACCTAATGTGTAATTATCAACTATCTTACACATGTGCATGCTGCATATAGAATATATATACAGACAAAAACATCAGTTCATTGAGAAATGTATTTCTATAATCCATCTCATCTGAATGTCATTACTGCAAGATTTAGCTTTACACACTGTTCTATTTTTCCTTTCAGAATACCCCCTACTGTGTTTTTGAACTGTAAGAGTACCGACTATATACACACATAACAAGGTACCTGTAAACAAACATATAATTGTTTACTAAGTAATAAAAACAACCTCTCGCATTTAACTTATCCTCTGTTTGAAATAATGTCATTAATTCCCCTTCTTTCTTTATTCAGCTGTTTATCTGTTTGTTTACTTATTAATTTCAGTTTGATAATGATGTAAGTGGGAGGCTGACAAACCATTTTGAATCACAACCTGAGCTTCATGGTGCAAGACACAAACAGAAAATTGTAAATAGAATAAAGAATTATACCACTTCCTGAAAGAATGTCAAACAGTTTGGCAAAATGCAGAAGTGGAATCCAAGCAAGATGATAGCTGAAAAAATATAAGAAATGGAAATTAGGTCAAACTATAACTACCACTTTGCATGTAAGAACGGCATTATTGCTCATGCCTGAAATATTTGTAAATAAGCTGTTTAACACAGTGGCTATGTTAAGTATAGACGGATCTCTCCATTTTTATTTATTTTTTTAGTTTTATGTGTAATGGTGTTCTTTACACTAATGAATGTGTATTATAGATGTCTTGCATTCTTGTGATTCAATAGCAGATTGTCTCGTTGCAACAAAATATCACACTTGCTTTTATTTGATGTTTACACAGTTTGAGTGTAAACCTGTGAAATTATATCTATGCCTAGATGTGATAGTTATATAACAGTCAATTAAACAAAACCATGACTTCACATGGAACCTGTGTGTCTGTCTGCTTGTTTATTTATTTTGTAAAATAAATGAAACTAAAATTTTACATGGAATATGTGTGTCTGTTTACTTATTTATGTATGGATATAGTTGTACTGGCTAGTGCTAATTAGAAACAAAATGGTCTGTCTAGTATATAGGAATTTACATGCAATAAAAGCCATTCATTTGTTGTAATTTCATGACATTTCAGTTATAATTGAAGGCATACCTGTCAACCTTATAGTGCAGAGAGAGAAGCCTTAACAGAAACATTTTAATTGCCTAAAGTAGTTATCAAAGTCCAAGATAAAAGAGTAGATGACAGTAACTGTACTCAAAAGTGTTACACGACAGCAATAAGGTACAAACAGAATACACAGTCCATATGACTCTAAGATGACTAGCTACTCCCCAGGAAATACCCTCTACCACTTATCCCCCCTACTGTTACTAAAGCACAGGTCCTCACTCCACTCTCCAGAGCTAAACATGCTACAGCAATGAGTCCTGATAATACACAGGGATGCCTCCTATTTAGTTTGAAAAATGACCCCTCAAACCCACTAGAATGTCTACTTAGTTACAACCTCCAGTCAGCCTTCGGTCCTAGGAAATGTAGGACTGCAACAGTCATCCATCGACATTAAGCTGGACCATCAACAGACCCAGGGAACTACAAATTCATAGTTTGGACTAGTCTTGCATACAAGGCAATAGAAAAAGTTATAATAGCTCTCATAAATACATAGGAAATCTACAAACACTGGACCCATCCTACTTTGGATTTGTCAAAGCTAGGGCACACCTACTAAACCCAGTGGACTACACTAAATCTTTATGTAACCCAATGGATATTCAAATGGCTCATGGATAGGACACATGAAGTTAAGGTGAGGGAATTCACCTCCACCAAAAGGCTTGTTACTAGTGGTTTCCACACAACTTAGCACTTGGAACTCTCCTGTTTGGAATACACTTCTCTGAAGTCATAGCAAATATGACCACCCCTGCAAATTACATCGATAATACTCTCCTAAGAGTAGACCCAGTGGTGAGGGACTTGATAACTCAGGTTGACAGTAACCTGAACTTTGATCACCATATGTTCACGGTGATGAGAAACTCCTTCTATGTGGTGCAAGTTATAAGGTATGGCATGGCATCCAGATCTAAGGAGATCATATCCCACAATGCTTAGCCCTCATTAGACCAATAATTGAGAGTATCTCCTGCACTCTTCAGCATGTACCCGACCAGATATTTGCAACAACTATAGTGGCCATAGACATTCCTCATTAAAAGAATAATGGGTGCAAATAACATGTTCATAGGTTCATAGGTTCATAGGTTCATACTAGGCTATCTGCCGGAGGGCATTTACAAGCCTAGCCCATCGTTTTGTGGCTTACGCCACCCCTTTAGTATGGGGAACTATACCCATTATTTTGCTGTGCCTCTGTCGAGCAGTGACACTGAGGTAATCCCTGGGGTATATCTGCGATCTCCCATCCATTGGTCAAGATTTCTCTTGAACAAGGCCAGCGAGGTGCTCTGCCTCACATGTACCGGGATTTTGTTCCACAGCATAGGGAGTCTTTGGGTGATGAATCTATCCCTCCAGCACGTCCTATTAATAGCCGTGTCGAGGTTTAAGTCTCCGCCCTTGTGGCTCTGATGGATCTAGATTTTTGAGGTGAAGCATATTCATCAAATCTGGGTTTGACATGGCCTTGTATGTTAGGCAAAGGTCACCTCTGAGCAAGCTGGCGACTGAATAGAGCTGGAGTTCTTTCAGTCGGGCAGCATAGGACAGATTTTTGAGACCCTTTATCCTTTTGGTGAGGAACTTTTGTGGCCTCTCCAGCTGCTGCAAGTGTCGGGTCAGATACATCCCGAATGGGGCATTGTACTCAATCATTGGTCTGATGAGTGATGAGTAAAGGAGACTATGACCTCCCTTGATCTAGATGAGAATCCCTTCATGATAAGGTGGGCAATGTAGAAGGTCTTCCTAACTACTTTAGCTACATGGGTGTCGAATGACAGACTACTATCAACCTGGGTCCCCAGGTCCCTGATAACTTCTTCTGTGCTCAGTGGATTGCCACCTATTTGGTAGCTAGGGGTAACCTTGTTTTTCCCAAAGGGTATGACTATGCATTTTTGGCATTTAACTTCAGGCCGTGGCTCTGGCACCAGTTATCCATTTCTGTGAGACCCTTCTGAAGGATATCTGTGTCAGATGTGTTTTCTACTATGGCGCCCAGTTTGCAGTCATCTGCAAACTTTGTCAGCCATAACCCTCCTGTGTTTGCTTGTACTTGGAAAAGTAGATGCCAAACAAGAGTGGGCCCAGGACTGAGCCCTGTGGGACACCACTTGTGACAGGCTTTGAGTCTGACATGGCGCCAGCAACTCTGACCCTGTGGGTTCTGTCACTCAGCCAGTTTGCAACCCATCTTGTGATGTATGGGTTAACATTTAAGCTGATGAGTTTTTCAATGATACCCGAGTGGGGTATTGTATCGAAGGCCTTAGCCAGATCGAGGTAGGCTGTATGGACTGCCTTTCCTCGTCAATGGCTTTGGTGACTGTTTCAAAAGTCAACCAAGTTTAAAAGGCATGATCTGCCTTTGACAAAGCCAAACTGGGTTGGATCCAAAGTCTGCAAATTCCTATGTCTTTATTTATGAGGTCCATTATGATCCTCTCCATGGCTTTGCAGATAAGGCTTGTCAAGCTAATGGGCCGGTAATTTCCAGGGTCGGTGGAGGCACCGCCTTTGTGAAGTGGGACCACAGTTGCAGTGTGCCACTCCTGGGTACGTATCCAGAGGTAAGACTT
Organism: Protopterus annectens; assembly: GCF_019279795.1. NCBI lineage: Eukaryota > Metazoa > Chordata > Ceratodontiformes > Protopteridae > Protopterus > Protopterus annectens. Next base: position 290,678,833 of record NC_056726.1, on the reverse strand, counting down.
TGATTAAACAGCTGTCCTAGCTGTGGGTTTAATTCCTCATTGAGTTCGTGGAGCACACAGCCGGGGACACCATCAGGTCCCATGGATGCTGTGTTTTTTTGCTTTGGAGAGAGCAGTTCTCACTTGGGCGCTGGAGATGTTTGGGGGGCTGCAATCGTTTGGTATAGATATCTCTCCTTTTGGGGGGGAGGGGGGGGAGAAGTTTGCACTGAACCTGTCAGCCAGTATGTTGGCAATGACACAAAACCCTTGCCCCTGTACTCAGTCTCCTACAGACTACTGAGGAGCAATCTATACCTAGCCTACAAGGCCTTCTCAGATCAAGCCCTGATGGATATGCTACACATTCACAAAACAAACAGCACAAGAATTGCCCGATCTAAGCATCTAAACCTTATCTGTGACATAAGCAAAACATGTTGAAGGAACATAGGTGTGTTTGCGAGATTACCCTTTTTCTGGAAAAGACTCCCCATTTATGTGAAACAGAGCTGTTCTTTAAGCCTATTCAAATAACATTTTGGACCAATAGATGGGAAATCATAAATTCACCCCTGCTTGTCACAAGTGGCCTTTATGTACAGCAACACCATATAGATGCTCTAAGGCACAAGCATACACCAAAGTCATTCTAGTCCTTGGGCACTGACAATTACAAAAACTGGGGCAAGAATGGCCAGGGTCTAGGGCCATTAGCCTGGTAACCTCCTATGAGGATTTTTTCTAGTGAATTGCAAATGTATGAAATTGCTTTCCTTACAAATTTGTGCAACATGAACATGCTGGAATCCAGAAATACATATAATAACCCAAATCATTTATAGTGGAATGTAGGAAAAGGTAGGATACTGGTTAGCAATTAGCTTTTATTTGAATAAGCCATACTTTACTGGATATGACACTGATGTATATAATGTATTTATATAGCATACACCATGAACAGAAAGAAGGAGGTTAAAAAAAATAAAAAAAAGACACCTGGCTACACAAGTCCCAAGATAAAAAAAGTTCCCGATCCTTGTATGCGCACTGGTTCAAGACACAGAAACATTCCAACAATTGGGTTAGGCCAGGTTCAGGGGGGAGGATGTAGTAAACCTACCCCATTGTAGAAGGAAATAGTAGTCCACAAAAACTGATAGGTCAGAAAAGAGCCATAAAGATGATAGACAGTACTACTGATGATAATAAGTTATGTTTTGCTAGTATTATGCCAGAAGCCCACAATTTCTAGATAGAAGATATTCAAAAAGATTAAGAGACAAATCAGAGGAAAGAAAAATACTTATAGGTTCATAGGTTCATAGGTTCTTATTAGGCTATCTGCCCGAGGGCATTTATAAGCCTAGCCCATAGTTTTGTGGCTTACGCCACCCCTTTTGTATGAGGAACTATACCCATTATTTTGCTGTGCCTCTGTCTAGCAGTGACACTGAGGTAATCCCTGGAGTATATCTGCGATCTCCCATCCATTGGTCAAGATTTCTCTTGAACAAGGCCAGCGAGGTGCTCTGCCTCACATATACCGGGATTTTGTTCCACAGCATAGGGAGTCTTTGGGTGATGAATCTATCCCTCCAGCACGTCCTATTAATAGCCGTGTCGAGGTTTAAGTCTCCCGCCCTTGTGGCTCTGACGGATCTAGATTTTTTGAGGTGAAGCATATTCATCAAATCTGGGTTTGACATGGCCTTGTATGTTAGGCAAAGGTCACCTCTGAGCAAGCGTGCGACTGAATAGAGCTGGAGTTCTTTCAGTCGGGCAGCATAGGACAGATTTTTGAGTCCCTTTATCCTTTTGGTGAGGAACTTTTGTGGCCTCTCCAGCTGCTGCAAGTGTCGGGTCAGATACATTCCGAATGGGGCATTGTACTCAATCATTGGTCTGATGAGTGATGAGTATAGGGAGACTATGACCTCCCTTGATCTAGATGTGAATCCCTTCATGATAAGGTGGGCAATGTAGAAGGTCTTCCTAACTACTTTAGCTACATGGGTGTCAAATGACAGGCTACTGTCAACCTGGGTCCCCAGGTCCCTGATAACTTCTTCTGTGCTCAGAGGATTACCACCTATATGGTAGCTAGGGGTAACCTTGTTTTTCCCGAAGGGTATGACTATGCATTTTTTGGCATTTAACTTTAGGCCATGGCTCTGGCACCAGTCATTCGTTTCTGTGAGACCCTTCTGAAGGATATCTGTGTCAGATGTGTTTTCGACTACGGCGCCCAGTTTGCAGTCATCTGCAAACTTTGTCAGCCATAACCCTCCTGTGTTTGCTTGTACTTCGGAAAAGTAGATGCCAAACAAGAGTGGGCCCAGGACTGAGCCCTGTGGGACACCACTTGTGACAGGCTTTGAGTCTGACAAGGCGCCAGCAACTCTGACCCTGTGGATTCTGTCACTCAGCCAGTTTGCAACCCATCTTGTGATGTATGGGTTAACATTTAAGCTGATGAGTTTTTCAATGATACCCGAGTGGGGTATTGTATCAAAGGCCTTCGCCAGATCGAGGTAGGCTGTATGGACTGCCTTTCCCTCATCAATGGCTTTGGTGACTGTTTCGAAAAAGTCAACCAAGTTTAAAAGGCATGATCTGCCTTTGACAAAGCCAAACTGGGTTGGATCCAAAGTCTGCAAATTCCCTATGTCTTTATTAATGAGGTCCATTATGATCCTCTCCATAGCTTTGCAGAAAAGGCTTGTCAAGCTAATGGGCCGGTAATTTCCAGGGTCTGTGGAGGCACTGCCTTTGTGAAGTGGGACCACAGTCGCAGTGCGCCACTCCTGGGTGCGTATCCAGAGGTGAGACTATGATTAAACAGCTGTCCTAGCTGTGGGTTTAATTCCTCGTTGAGTTCGTGGAGCACACAGCCTGGGACACCATCAGGTCCCATGGATGCTGTGTTTTTTGCTTTGGAGAGAGCAGTACTCACTTGGGCGTTTGAGATGTTTGGGGGGCTGCAACCATTTGGTATAGATATCTCTCCTTTTGGGGGGGGAGAAGTTTGCACTGAACCTGTCAGCCAGTATGTTGGCAATGTCTGTAGGATCAGTAATCTTCACATCATTTTGAACCAGTTCTGAGCATATCTGGGAGTTTCCTCCCAGGTTTCTAACATAGCTAAAGAAGGCCTTATGATTGTCTTTTGAGTCTTTAGCTATTTTTCTCTCAAAATTTGCTTTGGATGATTTTATGAGAGCTCTTAGATTTTACTTATAGTGATCAAAGGTGTCTTACCTTTTAAGGATTTTGCTCTATCTTGTAGTAGCTTCCTCCTTTTGTTGTAGAGTTTGCTTATGGCTGGGGTCCACCAGACTGGACGCTTGCCCTTGGTACAAAGAGTCTTTGTTTTGCTTGGGATTGCCTTATCCATGCAGTCCTGCAGGTGCTGGTAGAAGGCATTTGTAAGTGATTCAGCGGCTTGAGTACTGTTTTCCGCCGGCTCGGGGGCCTTAAAGGAGACCACACTAGTCTTTAGAAGTGTGAAGTCGGCTTCCGAAGTTTTACTGTGGTCTTTTTTATTTCAGGTGGGGGTGGGATGAGGACCTCCAGCAAGATTAGTTTGTGATCAGATCTCACGAGTGAGGGGTATACTTCCGGTGTTGAACATTGTGCTCCCATGTTCGTGATGATGACATCAAGTATGTTTTCTCCTCTTGTGGGGATGGTGACTAGTTGTTCCATGGCATTTGAGTTTATGAATTCCAGGAACTTTTGGGCTAGGGTGTTTGGGCTCGAGTAATGTTCCCAGTCTATATTAGGGTAATTGAAGTCACCTAGTATGATGGTGTTTGGAGATACATTTATCCCCTCCAGTGTTTTCAGGAAAGCCATGTGAGGTTCCTGAGTTTGTGAGGGTGGCCTGTAACATGCTACAATTTGCAGAGCAGTCTTGCCTATGGTTAATTGCACCTGGATGGTCTCCGATGCATCGTGCGTTGCCACCAGTCTTGAGGTGTGGGTGTCCTTGATGAATATGGATACCCCCCCTCCTTTCTTGGTATTGTCCGGATTTTGGGGCCGGAACGCATGGTATGAGGTAAAACCTGTTAGTGCTGGGGTGCTCTCAGGAGCCTTGAACCAGGTTTCTGTCACAGCACAGACATCGATGTTCTCCATACTGAGAAGGGCCTCGAGTGTGTGCATTTTGAGATTTAGACTTCTGGCATTGAGCAGCATTACCCTTAGTTTTTTTCCTTTTTTGTGTTCTAGGGTGGTAGGTTTAGAATTTGAGCCTTGCCTAAAAAAGGCACTATGGGGGTGGCAAGAGCCTTTGCCAATATCCGGAATCCCAGGGGTGACAGGTGCAAGCCGTCCCTTGCGAAGCAGCGTGGCTTGTCCAGCATGTCATCCCAGGCAGACAGACTTGTGGAAGAAAAACTGTCAGAACCTTCAAATGCATTTTTTAGTTCATTAATACAAGAGATCCATGAAAACCATTATATAGACAAAAACTTTGGTGCCTTTTGGAAAAAGAAGCAACCGAATAAGTGCAAAAAATTAAAAAAACAACACTTAGAGATTTTTGAAAGGTATGAAAAATGGTTCCACTTGAAACCATCGAATGTTCAGAACATTGAAGTTCTGATCATCGAGACCAGAACATCGAAGGTTCAAAGTGGAAGTGCCATGTAAGTAAAAATGTTAACGTTTGGGTGTATATGCAGGGCAGCAAGGTGCCCTGCATGTTTTTGTGTGTGTGTGTGTGTGTGTGTGTGTGTGTGTGTGTGTGTGTGTGTCTGTGTGTGTGCGCCATCTGAGTGTTGGCATTGCAGGTAGGGTACGGGGAATCTCCCGTTTAGCGCTACCGCATATAGCGGTAAATGGGAGATTTTCCTTACCCCACTGTAGTGCGATCTCGGAGTTGGAATATTGAAGTAGGGGGGTGTGGGAGGCACAGCCCCCCTGCATAAAATAGTTGTTGAATGTTTATTTATTTTTCTGTGGTTAACTTTAAACCTTCGATGTTCTGAACATCGATGTTCTGGTCTCGATGATCAGAACTTCGATGTTCTGAACATTCGATGGTTTCAAGTGGAACCATGAAAAATATACATGGACATGGGAAAGAAAGAGATCTGATTTGCTGCAATATTTATGCAAAGGAGAAAGCCAAAACAATCAATACCAGAAAGCATCTCCAAAGATATTTGAAGAGAAATACACACAATGTATTGAGGTATGGAAACGTTTGCAACACAAAAACTAAGATCACCAAGGGGGAATGTAAAACAGAAGATTTATACAGTAGAAGTTAAACAGATAAAAGCTGAAGTTATGAAATACTTACAAAGTGAAGGATTTAGTGTAAAAAGTCTAACATAGTTTGTGTCACAGCATGATGGAAAGTACAGTTTTGTACCTACCATAAATGTAGATGTCCGAACTGGATAGCATCTGCAGTCATAACAAGTGGGTTGTCCTGTCGTCAGGCAGCCCTGCAGTCGGCCGGATTCCAAAGTCCGGGTCCGGCTTCGGCTGATGTCGCACTCCACCCGACGTCATCTCTGTTGGCCTTCGGGTATAAAAGCATCAGCCGACGCCATTTTCCTCAGTGTTTCTTGCCCCAGATGCCAGTAGCCCTCTTGCAGGCTAAAATTTGGATAGATGCCAATGTTTCCAAATAGATAGAGGTAAACACAACAATAAGCATATATGTACATATATACAAACAAATACACCATAAAGACTCCCCCAACAGCTAGCTATTAGGAGGGTAAACACCCTAGGAGTACCACAGAGGGAAGGAGGGAGGGTAATCCTGACTGCAGATGCTATCCAGTTCGGACATCTACATTTATGGTAGGTACAAAACTGTACTATGTCCTTCATGGATGCATCTGCAGTCATAACAAGTGGGTAGAATACCATAGCCAACTAGGGAGGAGGATAAAGGTAGATTATGGTGTGTTTAGGATCCCTTGCAGTACAGCAGTGGCAAACCCTGCTCGGGATCTGGAATATAGAGGCAAATTATAATGTTTGGCAAATGTATGCACGGAGGTCCAAGTAGCCGCCTCAATAATGTCTTTGGTTGCCACTCCTCGTAAGAAGGCTGTGGTAGTGGCTGTTGCCCTTGTAGAATGAGGTCTTATGTTCTGTGGAATTGGTTTTCCATGGAAGGAGTAACAGTATCGTATGCAATTTCCTATCCATTTGGAGATTGTCTGTTTGGAAATAGCTTTTCCTTCCCTTCCTGTTGCATAGGCTACAAAACGTTGGTCAGTCTTTCTGCTATTTTTTGTTCTGTCCAAGTAGTAGCGTAGCTGTCTATGTACATCCAAGGTATGCAGTATTCTTTCCCCTCTGTTTTGTGGGTTGGGAAAGAAGGTAGGTAGGTGGATTGCCTGGTTTAAAGACACTCTGGATACCACCTTGGGCATAAATGTAGGATTAGTCCTCATGGACACTCTATCTTGGTGGAAGATTAGGAAGGGTTGCACTGCCATTAAGGCCTGTAGTTCTGAAACCCTCCTTGCTGAAGTAATTGCCAGTAGGAAAGCAGTTTTCCATGACAGGTGTTGTAGGTCTGCTGTTGCTGCTGGTTCAAAGGGTGATAGTGTCAGCTTTTCTAGTACAAAGTTTAAGTCCCAAGCTGGTAATGGTGGTTTCCTTGGAGGTTTTACATTCTTGATTCCTCTGAGGAACTGCCTGAGCAAAGGGTGCGAAAAAACAGGTGGATCAAAGCTGTATTCTGCTGAAATAGCTGATGCATGTATCTTGATGGAGGAGTAGGACAGGCCTGAATGAAGAAGTTCGGCCAGATACTCCAGAATGTTAGGCATATCTATGTTTGACACATCTTTTCCTCTTTCCGTACTCCAAATGACAAACCTTTTCCATTTTCCAGCATAGTTCCTTCTTGTTGAAGGTCTGCGTGCTTCAAGAATAATGTCTTTAACTCTTTGGGAAAGTTCTGGGTTAGCTGCTGCTATGTGATGTTCCATGCAGTCAGTTGCAGCGTTTTTAGGTTTGGATGTATGATGCTGTAGTTGTTCTGAGTTAACATCAAAGGCATCAGGGTATTGGCCACATATTGTTCGAGACATGCTCTTCAGTAGTGGGTACCAGTGTTGTCTTGGCCAGTTTGGAGCTATCAGGATTATCCTTGGACGTTCTTCCTTGATTTTTAGTAGTACCTTGTGTATCAAAGGAAGAGGTGGGAATGCATATGCTGTTAGGCCTTTCCAGTTGAAGGAGAGTGAGTCCACCTTCCATGCTAGTGGGTGGAATGTCCTTGTGCAGAATTTTTTTTGAGCTGGTGATTGAGAGGTGATGCGAATAGGTCTATCTGTGGCATTCCCCATTTCTTTGAGATGGTCTTGAAGATGTCCGGGTGCAGCTTCCATTCGTGGGCATCCAAAGTGGTTCTGCTTAATATGTCTGCTAGAGTATTGTCTTTCCCCGGTACAAATATTGCCTGTAACTGAATGTTGTAGCTGAGTGCCAGGGTCCACAGCTCCAAGGTCATTCTGCATAGGGGGTATGAATGAGTGCCTCCCTGTTTGTTGATGTACCACATGACTGTGGTGTTGTCTGTCCTTATCATCAACTGGCCCTCTTTGAGAAATGGTTTGAACTTTTGGATTGCCAGTTTTACTGCCAGCATTTCTTTTAGATTGATGTGCAGGTGAAGTTGATCCTGTGTCCACAGTCCTTGCACGCATTTGTCCAGCATGTGGGCCCCCCATCCTAGGTCTGAAGCGTCTGTTGTGATGGTCTGGCTTGGTTGACATCTGCGAAAGGGTAGGCCTGGGTTTGACTGGCATGCCTGAGCCCACCATAGGAACTCCTGTTTTAAGCATGGAATTAGTGGAATTTCTGTTTCTAGACTGTGTCTGTGCTGGGACCATAAATTCTTTAGGTACCACTGTAGTTTCCTCATATGTAGTCTGGCAAATGGGACCAAGATTATGCATGATGCCATGAAGCCCAAGGCCTGCAGAACTTTTCTTGCTGTTAACTTGTTCAGTTTTGTTAGTGCCAAGAAGTAAAGAGGAAGTTCTTTTTGTTTTTCTGTAGTCAGGAATGCCATTTGTTGTACTGTGTCCAATTCAGCCCAAGAATGTCCTTGTTTGGGATGGTATCAGCCTTGACTTTTGTAAATTGACTGTGTATCCCAGTCCTTGTAGCAAGTAAATGACCCTTTGTAAATCTGTTGTCAGCTTGCTTTTGTTGTCCCCTTGTAGCAGGCAGTCGTCCAGGTATGGGTAAATTTGAATTCCCTGTAGTCTGCAATGGGCGATTACTGATGCCAGGCATTTTGTGAATACTCTGGGCGCAGTAGATAAGCCAAAGGGCAATGCTGAGAATTGATAGTGCTCTGATCCTGCAAGAAATCTGAGGTATCTTCTGCAGATTGGTCGAATGGGGACGTGCAGGTATGCCTCCTTGAGATCTAGAGTTACCAGCCAAGACTCCTTGCCCAGCATGGGAAGAAGTTGCTGTAGGGTCAGCATTTTGAATTTTGGGACAATGATGTATGTATTTAAGGTGGACAGGTCGAGAATTGGTCTCCAACTTTTTTCCTTTCTTGGAACTAGGAATAGTCTGGAATAGAACCCCTTTCATTGTTCTGCTGTTGGCACTCTTTCCACAGCTCTCATGTTTGCTAACTCCATTATCTGGCGTAGAGCCTCTGTTTTTTGATTTGGAGGTAGATTTGGCATTCCTCTTTGACTGGTAAAGTGTGGAAGTGAAACCGTAACCTTGATCTATGGTTTGTAAAATCCACTTGTCTTTTGTTATGTAGTGCCAGTTCTTTGAAAATAAGGTTAACTTTCCGCCTAGAGGAGCTGCTATTTGTTCCCTGGTAGGCGGATTTAGGATTAAGTCACTGTGGTTGTGCTGATGTAGTGGCAGTGGCTGTGTCTGTGCCTCTGTTGTTACCTTGCCACTGTCGTCCTCTGTAGGCACCTCCTCTGGATTGGTTTCTGCCTCTGGAACGTCTATTCCTGCCCCTTTGAAATTTTGTGGAGTCAGGAAAGGACCAATTTTGGCAGGCCAGTTCCTGCTAAACCTTGGGGTTGAACCTGCAAGAAATCTTTAACAGTTTGAACAGATTTTGCCTTTTCTTCCATTTTCTTCATAACCTGCTGGGCAGGTGTACCAAACAAACTTGTCTTGTCCATAGGAGCATCTAGCAACTTAGCTTTAACATGATCCGGTAAAGCTTGTTCCTTTAGCCATGCATGCCTTCTTATCACTGTGCCTGTCATGGCTGATCTAAATGAAGCCTCCAGTGCATCATAGCCACATTTTAAGGAATGGTTGCTAACCTGTTGTATGTTATTTACCATCTCTAATACATATTTCTTATCAAGAGATTCATCAGTGGTTAGTTTTTTAGTTAACTGATCAAGCATAAACTCTTGGTATTTTGGGTAGTCGGAGGATCCGACGGCATAATGTACGCAAAATCAGAACCGAAAAACTGTTCTGCAAACTCCGACCGACGCCTAAGCGTTCGTCGGTTGAAGGAGGCACAGGCCGAACAGGCTGCTACGTCGTGGGCTGGGCCTAAACAAGGCAGACAGTAAGAGTGGAAATCTTTATGAGGTATTTGTTTCCCACAAGTTAAACAATTGTTAACTTTTTCTGACATCGGCTGAGGCAAGAAAGAGTCCCCAACGGGGTACTTAGCTTTAGAAGTCTTCGAAGTAGTATTCGGTAGAAGTAATCTCTGGATCCGACCGACCGGCACTTGCGAACAGCTTCTGCTTCGGGCGCCACGCGGCAAGAAAGACTGAGGAAAATGGCGTCGGCTGATGCTTTTATACCCGAAGGCCAACAGAGATGACGTCGGGTGGAGTGCGACATCAGCCGAAGCCGGACCCGGACTTTGGAATCCGGCCGACTGCAGGGCTGCCTGACGACAGGACAACCCACTTGTTATGACTGCAGATGCATCCATGAAGGACATCCATTAGTTCCCAAGTAAGGAAAACAGAAAGGAAGAAATATGGACATGGGATACTATAACAACATTAATCTACTACTGTCTTTCGGCTTTTCCCAGTTAGGGGTCGCCACAGCGGAACTCCGGTCTGCTAATGATTGGCAGTAGATTTTTACGTGCTGGCTTGCCGGGCCTAACGCACAACCTTCAACGAAGGAACGCCCATTCACGCATGTCGACACACAGAAGACGCTCTAACTGAGAATCGAGCGTGCAACGTCTAACTGTGAGGCGACAACTCTACCGCAGCACCACCACCACTATAACAACATTAATATGGTGCAATATTTATGAAAAGGAGAAAGCAAAACAAATCACTACAAAAAGCGTCACCAGAGGCAGTTGCAGAGAAATAAAGGCAAAGGCATCCGGATATACAAAATTTCACAATACAAAAATAAATAAGAAGACAAAGGGGGAAAGTAGAAAAAAGGAATAATAATGTGGAAGTTAAAGAAATAGAAACTGATGTTATGGATTACAGACTTAGTGTAGAAAATCCTACAGTGGTAATGTCACAGCATGATGGAACGATGCATCTAACAGATTAAGGAGAGACAGGTGGAACAGGAAGCATCTGATCACTTGCCACATGAAGATTCTCTAGAGCCTTCAGTAGGACATGAGTAAAAGGTTCAGCAGAGTTGCACAGCAAGGGAAGGAGCAAATGAAACAGAATCCAAACTGGCCGTAATCTTTTATTTGTAAAACTTCACATAACCATAGCTGAAGTTTTTTTTTAACCTGAAAGCACTTACATTTTACAAATAAAAGATTACGGCCAGTCTGGATTCTGTTTTGTTTGTTTCTGGATTTGTTTTTACAACAGGTTCAAGAGGAATCCTTAAGGGAAGCTAAGAGGCTTGTGTCTTGCTACAAGGGAAGGATCAAAAAACAAACACTGGCAACTCTGACACAGTCAATGTTGTGTAGTGACAGACAACTGAATTCCTATATGAAAAAGCAACAGATGATGCAGGATGCAGCTGAAGAGAATATGTCACAGGAAGGTGTTCAGGAACTTTCCGTGGAATCCCTTGCAGCAAACAGAGAGCAAAAGTGACAGTTGCTTTATTTAATAGAGATGGATAGACATATTAAAATCAATGAAAAAAATATTAAAATATTACAGAAAGGCAATAAGACCCAAAATGTTAGAACTCTGATTAAACAAATGAACATAGTAATTAAATCTGTCAACAGAAAATTGTGTATGTAACAGAAGTAAATAGGCTAAATTAATAACAGATAAAGTCTTACCACAAAAACACAGGACAATAAGGGAAAGGAAGGGAAGAAATCAAATGCCATCATGTAAGTACTGAATAGAGAAAACTATAAAGCAGTTAAGACAAGAAGTGTCACTGTTAACAGAGTACAGAAGAGGGAACAGATCAAGACGTACTCAGAAAGAAATAGATATTGACAAAAGCAATGCGCAGTATCAGAACAGATCAGGATCTATTGTGTACTATCACAAATTATAGACTACAAATATAAGCATAGGCAGAAAAAAATAGAAGATATGCAGATAAAGATAGGGTCTATATCACGTTGTCGAACTTTTAGAAGTTCAAACACCATATGTTCGAACTTTAAAAGTTCGACAAAGTAACCAAAAATTAAAAAAAAAAAAAAAAAAAAAAAAACTTACCTGAAGGTTGTAAGCAGGGGGGCAAGCCCCTGCACCCCCCACATGGGGGGGCTGCATCCCCACACCGCCCGCTACTTAAATATACCAACTCAGAGATCTCACCACATTGAAGAAAACAGAAACCTCCCCTTACGGAGATTTCCGTTGCAACGCTCGAACTTTTACAAGTTCAAACATATGGTCTTGACCATATGAGGTTTGAACTTGTAAAAGTTCAACTACATGAATGGGACCCATAGGGACCCATAAACATAAAGGAAATGTACATAATAAGTAATTTACTGATGACCCAAAAAAGTCAAAATCATGGCCTAAAACTAAATACCAAAAAATGCATTACTGAATCTTTTGGGAAGTTATCTATGCCTGGGAACTACCACACTGACAATACGCCCCTAAGATTTGACCCAGTTATTCAGCATTTGGGCACTTATCTGGACAGTGACTTACCTTTTGATCAAGATGTGCCTGTTGTAAGAATGTCCTTCTATAGCTCACAGATTATAAACAAAGGGATTGTGTCTGGATCTAGGGATGTCATTGACCCCCTTTTACGAGCCTTCATTGGGCCAGTCATTGAATATAATGCCCACTTGGCATGTCATACCAGGCTCCAGACAGAGAAAAGAACCTCCAAACAGAGATCCTCCACTGCTCTCTTTACTATCCCTTCCTGTGCTAGAACTGTCCAGAAAAAATTTGCCTTCAGTATATTTACCTAACCTGAAGACTCCCATCATTCTACTTCATACCAGGCTCCAGACAGAGAAAAGAACTTCCAAACAGAGATCCTCCACTGATCTCTTTACTATCTCTGCCTGCGCTAGAACTGCCCAGAAAAATGTATGTAATTTAATGGGAAAGATATTGTTACCTGTTACTTTTGTATATAACCCTGTGTATGATAGCTAGCAGCCTACTGCAGATTTCAAATACCCCCTACTTTTCAAATTCCCTGCTACCCTAAGTGCTCCTGTTATTTACTGTCTGTCCACTAGGTGGCAGCATATACCCATTCCATACTATTCACTTTATCTCCCATGCTAAGCAGGTACTGAATCACTTCTAAGGGGTCCACTAATACCCTGCCCAAGCCTTCAACCTCTGTGACCCTCCTTGCTCTTACCTATCAACACTTATAGTAAACTGATGCTTCATTCTCCATATCTTTCTTACCTCTTGCTTCATTCTCCACACCTTTTCTACCTCTTAACTTACCTATCCAATCACTGATAGTTTCTTGCAGTCTTGCCTTCTTCCTTATCCTTGGCTCTACCTGCTCCGTTCGCCCTGCGGGCACACTCTGCTCCCCTATCCTGCCCCCATATCCCACCCGCCCCAGCACATCTACACTTATAAAGCTATAAACACACCCATCCTCTCTATCAACCAATCATATCATCCCACCCAAATTACTGAACACACCCCTAATTACAGAATCTAACCAAACTCAATCACTGCAACCTACCCCAGTAACTAACTGACTCTCATATACCTCACTCCAATCTACCACCATGCCTATCCTATCTCCCCCCACCTTAACCCATGTAGCATTTCTTCTTACTTTGTCTTATCTAAACTATCTTACCACTCCAACTAACATTAGTCACTCCCCCCTTCCATATAACTAACACATTCCTCAAACCTCACACACCTGCCTCATTCCCCATCTCCCCCTCTCTGTTCAACAATAACAATACTACACTATTCCCCTATAAACTCAAACCCATCTCCAACAAAATTACAACCCCCTCATCAACATTACTCTAATAAAACTAGTAACCCACAAACAAGAAACTAAACTACTCAAAACACCTTTTATTACATATTCGTCACTTCACCACCATGTTTCTGTCTGGTGATATCCACCCAAACCCTGGCCCCCCTTCCCCACAGAAGGCAACTTCCCCTTCACATTCCCCCCACATAACCAGAAAGTCCCTCCACCTCACAGCTTTAAATGCCCAAAGCATATGCAATAAAATCCCCAACCTCCATGCCTGGCTCCTTCACAATCAACCAGATATACTATCCATCTCTGAAACCTGGTTGAAACCCCACCTAAATGACTCCGAACTAATTCTACCCAACTACTGCATTATTCGGAAAGACAGAACAGACAAGAAAGGGGGTCTATATTAAATTAGCGAACGCTTAGAAAAGCGAATGCTAATTCATCAACCCCTTTTAAGCGAAAGCTTAAAATCTCGAACACCCGGAACAGCAATTTTTTTCCCAGGGAAAAAAAAAACGCTCTTCCACAAAAAAAAAAAATACAACTTAAAACATTACATAATGTGGGGGGCTTCACCCCCCACACCCCCCTACTTAAATATACCAACTCCGAGATCGCACCACAGTGGAGGAAATGGTGAACTCCCAAAACCGGCCCAGTGATTTTTTGCCCTGTGAAAAAAATCGCTGTTCTGGGTGTTCGAGATTGTAAGCTTTCACTTAAAAGGGGTCGATAAATTAGCATTCGCTTTTCTAAGCATTTGCTAATTCAATATAGACCCCAAGAAAGTTGGGGGAGTAGCACTGCTCTACTCTTCCTTCCTCTCAGTTACTCCCTTCACCAAACTCATTCCACAATTTAATAATGCAGAACTAGTTTCAACCCTACTTGAGACAAACAAACAGAAATTCATCTGTATTGTGTCCCTATATATCCCTCCAGGTGATAATATCACAACACTAGAACATATTCTCTCTTGGTTTTCTACCAGTGTAACTAATGAAACCATCATCCTGGGTGATGTAAATATCAACTGGGATGCGATTCATTCCCCCACAAACCCCCTAAATATAAACCTCTACAATTTCTCCCAGCTCATCAACACCACAACTAGACCTTCCAAGGACTTCTCCACTGGAAGTATCCTTGACTAGATTCTAGTATCCCACCCTCACTACATCTCTGATAGCGGTACTCTTCCCAACCCACTCAGCGACCATTTCCCTACCTTTGCCCACCATCTTTATTCCCCCTTACAACTATCCCATACCTATATCTCTACTCACTAGCAAACTTCAACCCCAAAATATTCTCAAACTTGCTCAAACAGATTGGAATCCACTAAGGACTCTACCTCTAGATAGTGCTGTTACCTATTTCAACACAACCTTTCTACACTTGCTAAACTCCCTGGCCCCTCTGAGAACAAAATGAATTAAAAGTAAATCTGTACCATGGTTAACTAAAGACACCTTAAGCATAATGACTCTCCGAGACAAAGCTTGGAAATGTTACCAGAAACACAAAACAACCACCACCCTTAACAAATACAAACTACTGTGTAACAAAGTAAAAAAACATATTTCTTCCAACCGCAAATCTTATTTTTCCACACTACAAACTAATCACAGTACAAACCCTAAAAAAATTCTGGCAGGGAATCTCCTCTCTGCTTACTCTTGGAAAAAAATAAAACCCGTGCCCTGACCCAAATGCCACTGACATAGACGTTGCTACCCAATTTAACTCTTTCTTCATTGATTCCATTGCCAAACTAACTACCTCCTTCACCAACCATCCTACTTCTACACCCCTACAGTCACCTAGTACTCCCTCTAGTACCTCTTCTCACTCAACTACCCCCTCCTCCATACCGCCTCCCTTCTCCATACAGCCCATCCCAATCTCTACTGTTAAAAAACTCCTACAAAAGCTGAAACCAGGTTCAAATGCCCCAGACCAAATTCCCTTTTACTTCTTAAAAATATCCGCAGAGGCATAGCCTTTCCCATATGTATCCTAATATTCAGGTCACTTACAGAAGGTCAGGTACCTCAACTCTGGAAAAAGGCCTTCATTATTCCACTTCACAAAGGTGGGAGCAATAATAATATCCAAAATGTTTGCCCAATTGCCATTCTATCCCCCATTTCCAAACTGCTAGAAAAATGCAACCACCTACAACTATTACCCTATCTCAACCAACTCCTAACCACCACACAACATGGTTTCAGGCCTGGCCTCAGCACCACCACCACCGCTCTCCTTACCTTCCTCGAAACTATCAACAAAGCCTGTGACTCTGGCCTTATTGTGTCCACCCTCTTATTAGACCTATCTAAGGCCTTCAACACCATCTCTCACAACCTTTTCCTCACCAAACTCTAACCTGAACCTATTCCCCACCACTATCAAATGGTTTACCAGTTACCTATCTGATAGACAACAAGCAGTCAAATGGAAAAAAACTGCCTCCCCATTCCTCAATACTCCCCCCACATGAGTACCCCAGGGTTCTATTCTTGGGCCCCTGCTATTTAACATTTTCATAAACGACTTCTACCGGACCATCCCTGAAACTCACCTCATCCAATATACCGACGACTCCACCATAATCTATTCTGCCACCTCCATCCCCATTCTAACAAAACTAACCAAAAATGCCTTCTCCTTAACTGAACAATGGATTCTAGACAACCACCTAGCACTCAATGCCACAAAAACTAAACTAATGTTATTCACCCCTTCAAAAACCACCAACCTAGACAAAAATACCTTCATCATCACTAGTCAGGATAATACACCCCTTGAAATAGTATCTAATACAAAACTGCTAGGTGTCCTAATTGATGACCAACTCAAGTTTGACACTCACTTAAAAGCAAACATCAAGAAAACACACAAGAAACTTGGCATGCTCTATTGCCACAATCGGTACATCTCCCCCCCATCAAACTAACACTCGCTACAACATACCTTATCCCATCCCTCCTATACGGAGCCCCACTCCTCACCAACCTACAATCCTCCCTAAAAGCTAAACTATCCTCCTGTTACTATAAAATTTCAAAGTTTGCAACAGGCCACAGATCCCTAACACATCACTGTACTGCCCTTCACAAACTCAATTGGCTAGAGCTACCTAACTACCTCACATATATTCAACTCACTCAAGCCCATAAACTCATCTTTAACCCCTCTCTCTGCCCTTCCCTGGCCACCACCTTTAAGATGCACCAGCCCAATAGACCCCCAAGATCTAACTCCCAAAATGTTATTGAACTACACAAACCCACCCGTCCACCAGGGAAAAATCTTCTGTCCTTCTCCCTAGCTCACCTGTGGAATTCTCTTCCTCCACTAATCCAAACTAGCAACCTATCTGCCTTCAAAACCTTACTCCACTCCCATGTAACTTCCAAATGGGAATGCTCCTGTACCCATCTTGCATGAAGTTCCCAACTCAAGCTACTCCCCTACATTCAGTAGACCTCCAAACATCTTACTATTATTACTTAATTCCAATAAGCATCTATTGTACTCATACACTTGTATATAAACATAATTGCATAACACTGTAATAAGCACCTATTGCAATCAACAGATTTTGTACCTAAATGTAATTGTTTAACACTTTATTTTCTTCGTAATGAATGCCTGCTTTTGCATTTTTCCCATTTTTGGTATTACTATATTATCTATTGTTATAATTTGCTTTGTAATTAACTTCTATTTGTCTTGTTTCATTTACTGGAGCTTTTCTCCCCAGGACTCCATTGAAAACAGGCTCCTATTGGCCCAATGGACCATCCTGGCAACAAACTGCAAATAAATAAATAAATAATAAATGTATCTGTTTAGACACATGCAACTGGAGCTCCCACAAAGATTCCGTATTAAAAGGATACAAGGCCTACACAACAGGTCATACATGGACCGACTGAAATCCCTGTCACTTTACTTAGCATCCTAAAGACTCCAAAGGCGTATCCTGGGTCTGGCATAGAAGGCATCCTCTGACCTATTACTAATGGATTTACTGCACATCAGTAAGTCAAATGGCATCATAAATACTTTGCCTAGGCGTCTAAACCTCTTCTGCAAAATTAATAGAACAGTTTGGAGGGAAAGGTATATTTCGCAGAGGATACTGCTGCTGTGGTATAGACTCTCTGTCCACATAAAACAAATTTCATCCCTGTCCATTTTAGAGTGCAACTTAGATCTATGGCTGGGAAAAAAAATTTACCCCGGAAGTTCCCCATGCACTACAATTGGGCAGATGAAGCTCATAAATGCTTTATCCTAGACATGGGTACACTCAAATTATCTAGGAGTTATTCTCGTTAGGGGTAATATGTAATTTTCAACCATGGGACAGGTAAGGCCAATCTACAACCAAGTGGGATAGGTTATTTCAAACAAAAAAAGGGAAAATAGCTAGATAAAGTGGCCTGCAAGAACAGCTAGCCTAGTACTTTCCTTATCTCAGAACCTATAATCATACATTTGATATGCACATACATAAATGCATAGAAAACTCAACAAAAACTTGGAATGTGTTAGAGATCCAAAACCGTTATCACCAACACAACTAAAGCTACACTTGCCACTACTTAGCACCTCCCTCACTAGTTTAAGGAGCACTCATTCTTACTCACTTCCAGGAAGCACAAAAAGCTAAGTTTTAGCAATGCTATAATAAAGTGGATAAATGTGCAGCAAATGCCCCTTTCAGAACCCACTACTGTACAGCACTGAAAGCCTAAATTGTTAGAAGTAGCCCACCAACTAATATATACAGAGCCTCTTCCCACTAACAACATTAGCCAGCTGTCATCTGGTTGTCTAGCACTAAATACCATTCTATACAACTATGTTCATACTCTATCATTATGATTCCGTGAGGGAAAACCTTTCTGTCCACAACCCTATCAAACCTGCAGGGCTTGATCTATGTTTATACCATGTTGCTAACGCATGGAACTCCTTACCTATATGCATCAGGTCAATACCCTCCCTCCAGCCCTTCAAAACCATTGTGAAATAGTCCTTAGCCAAAATCTGTCTCAGTTTTTGCTTGACCTCAGGATAACGATATTCCTAAATATGAACAAGTTCCTAGTCATAACTTGTACCTCCTTACTCCCCATTTTCATTTACTTCCTAACTTTATCTAGATATGTAATAACTTATTATTTCCCTAACTTCATACTACAATTCCTATATGTATTACACCAGTTTATCTTTAACTTCAACAAACTGTCTAAAATTTCTGTAATAATTAAATTATTGGGGTCTATATTATGTCCTCGAAAAGGCATTTACATCGAAAATGCCGGTCAGCGAACTTGCTCTTGTAGGGAGCTGTGCCCTCCCCCGCTATATATATATATATATATATATATATATATATATATATATATATATACCAACTCTGAGATTGCACTACAGTAAGGAAAGGACAAATTTTCTGATCTTCACTATACCATGATCTCACTATGAACAGTAAACTGAATGGCATTTTTGATATAAATACCGTTCGCTGAACCACCTTTTCAAGGACATAATATAGAGACAAATTATTGCTATATAAGTTGTCTTTGTTTTACCTAATTTTGTCACATTATGTCCACTTTGGTATAATTATTTAAACTGTAGATGCTTTGTTTTATTTTTGAGGCTTTTAAAATTGTTTTCAAAAAGTGTTTAAAATACTGTGAACTTTTCTTCCTGAGCCTCCAATAAAAATGGACACTTACCCAGTTAGACTTTCCCAGTAGTCAGACGTCAGTAAACAAATATCATGCTTGACCTTATCCTTATAAATGTTTCCTTTGCCTACACCCCATTAATATAATATAATAATATAATATAATATAATATAATATAATATAATATAATATAATATAATATATAATATGCTCTTGTTCCCATCCTACATAGCTTCCCTTAACTTACTCTCTCTCCACAAGCTCTGTTTCCACAGCTACTACATTATACTGTAAATAAACTCCTAGAGTTTCTTGTTGTTGTATCTTTCAGCATTTCCCGGTTAGGGGTCGCCACAGCGGAACTCAGGTCCGCTAATGATTGGTAGTAGATTTTTACGTACCGAGTTGCCAGCTCTGACACACAGCCTTCAACGAAGGTACGCCCATTCACGCATGTCTCAACACAGAAGACGCTTTAGCTGAGAATCGAACAGGACAACATCATACTGTGAGGCGACAATGCTACCGCAGCACCATCACCGCAGCAGAGTTTCTATCAGCTCTTAAAAAAAAAAAAAAAAGAAAAAAAAAACTGTATTTTTGCGTCTAACAATTTTATCTTGTATTGTATCAATTGTATATATTGTATTACTATTTTGTATTTTGCATTCTGTGTATTACTATTATGTATTTGTTTTTATTCTTTTTATTTACTTTGATTCTCTGTATTATTCTGGAGCTTTTCTCCCCAGGACTCCATTGAAAATTGGCTAATGGACTATCCTGGCAAACAAATTGCAAATAAAATAAATAAAAAATAAATATAATATAATATAATATAATATAATATAATATAATATAATATAATATACTATAATATAATATACAACTTGTGATTGCAACAACTATCCAAATGAAAGCCAATAAAAAATTACACCCAGATAAGGAAATCTGTGGAAATAACTGCCCACCCACACCACAAGAAAAATCATCAGACTGAAAAAAATATGAAAGCAATATTACTGGTCATTAACTACTTTATACTGCTCAACTATCCCTGATTTTGCCTCATATAATTCCCTTTCTCCTTATAAAATGTTTTGATTTTCTGGTAAATAACTGAAGACTACAGTCATTACATAATGTCAGACATTAGAGATTCATACTTCTTAGTCTTTAGGAAATCCATGTTGTTCAAAATCCGGTTGTTCTCCTACTAACGTGAGTTAGGTTAATATTTAAAAGTTAGACATGATTTTGGACTTGTAAAGACTCTGGTGGTCATTAGTCTAGTATAAACCTATAAATCTACTAGTTATGCACAAAACATAAGACAACAATACACTGAATGCATCATTCATACTTATTTCTTCCCACAACATATACTCCAAATTCAAGATCTGACATAAATAATGAAAGAGATTTTAAATAATCTCATACATAAAAATGTACACTAACCTGTAACATCCTTCAGTAGGCTTGTAAACATGCACCAGAATGTCTCACTGGAGCCACATTCTTATGGGAAGTGGGCCGTTGTTTTAGTAGAGCCAGTAGGAAAACCTAGCCAGTATCTGAACAGTAGAACATGGCCATAATCACTGCCACATACAGCACCAGGAGGTGATGTGACAACTCTTATTTCACAACCCCTCAACAAAACTAATTCTAAAATTATTGTCACTATCCATAAAATGAAAACACAATAAATATTGTATAAAAATAACTAAATAATAAGACACACCAAAACATTCATCAATGACCACATCTTCTCAGCTGAGCTAAAATCCTGCAGCTGCAAGCAAAAAGAACATGGTAAACCTCCTAGAAAACCAGATCCCAAGCAATCAGTGAAAAAAAATAGCCAGTTAGCAATGTAAATAACACTCCTCCGTTAACACAAACACACACTGAAATTGCTGCAAACTCAGACTGCAGGAAAACTAGCAACCTGTAAAAAATTAAACCTATGAACTTGCAGCACCATTAGGCACCCTATTCAACCAAAGTATGAGTACTGGCTTTGTCCCAGCTGAGTGGAGGACAGCCACTGTCATCTCTTTACACAAAGGTGGAGCATCCACCGATCCAGGAAATTATAGACCCATCAGCCTAACTAGCCTGATCTGCAAGGCCATGGAATGGATTTTCTTGGACTTCATTAACAAGGACATTGGCAGCCTCCAAACACTTGATCCCACACAGTTTGGCTTCATCAAGGGGAGGTCACATCTGTTACATTTGGTCGACTTCGAGACAGTCACCAAAGCCATGGACGAGGGGAAGACTGTGCATACTGCCTACCTTGACCTGGCCAAAGCCTTTGACACTATTCCCCACTCAGGCATAATAGATAAACTATCTCAACTAGGCATCAATCCATATGTTACCAGATGGGTAGCAAACTGGTGCACTGATAGAACCCATGTAGTCAAATTAGGGGAAGCCACCTCAAGCAGTAAACCCATAACAAGCGTCATACCCCAGGGTTCGGTCTTGGGGCCTCTCTTATTTGGGATAAACTTTTCTGAGGTGCAGGCCAAAACCAGTGGGCTATGACTGACAAAGTTTGCAGACAACTGCAAGCTGGGTGTTGCTATCAATTGCCCTAATGATGTGGACATCCTCCAAGAGGGTCTCACTCAGACAAATGACTGGTGCCAGAAACATGGCCTCATGCTGAATACCAAAAAATGCATCATCATCATCCCCTTTGGGGAGAATGACATCCCCATAAATTATCACATTAATAACAATGGCTTAAGCACTCAGTCATGAGGGATTTGGGCACCCAGGTTGATAGCAACCTGGCTTTTGACAACCGTGTTGCTTCCATGGTACGGAAAGCCTTCTACATAGCTCACCTCATAAGTAAGGGTGGCTCATCCAGGGACAAGGAGGTCCTAACATCCCTGTATTCTTCCCTTATAAGGCCCATTATTGAGTACAGCGCACCTTTCAGCATGTAACTCGCAAAGCACATGCAGCAGCTGGAGAGACCACAGAGGTTCCTTGTCAGGAGAATCCAGGGCCTCAAACATCTACCATATACAGCTAGGCTAAAAGCCCTATCCCTCTACTAAGTTTCATACAGACTCCTCAGAGGTGACCTCTGTCTGGCATACAAGGTGATTGTGGAGCCCACCTTGATGGGACTGCTGCATATCCGCAAGTCAAGCTCCACTCAAGTAACCCACACGTGCGGCCTCAACCTGGTCAGTGACATCAACAAGACTTGGTGGGACAGATTTGTGTCCCAGAAACTCCCTCATCTATGGAATAGACTCCCTCTCCACATTAAGCAGAGTACCTCTTTACCCCTTTGTAAGCGCAACCTGGATAACTGGATGGGAAACAGAAAATATGCCCCTGGGATTCCATCCATTTCCCTGCTAGACAGGGGCATTGGGTGCTGATTTGTCTAAACATGGGCTAAACTCTTGGCTAGGCCTATAAGGGCTTCAGGGCCAATAGCCTAGTAACCTCCTATGATCCTATAATACAAAGTTTTAGACTAGTTGAAAATGCAGGTGATTCGTGGTTTAAGTTGTTTAACTGTTCTGTGAAGTCATCTTGGCTAACAGAGATTTGTGTAAGTGTGTTTTCAATAAACCAAAGTAGACCTCTATACATACTCAAATATATATGTGTCTACCTGCCATCGTTAAAACCCCACATCATTGAAGATGAGAAGGTCGAGACAAGAATTTTGAAATACCAGTTCACTGAACTAGCGGAACAATGAAGGGTAAGTCACCTGTTGTGAAAGATAGTGAACTTTGCCTTTTTCTCACCTGTAGTGCAATTTTGGAGTTGTTATATTTATTTAGGGAGTGTGGGGGGCACCTCCCCACAATGGGGTTGTGGGAGGTGTGGCCTCCACCTGGGTGAATTAGGGATGGTGGGTTTAGGTTTTGTTTCTTTTTGGGTAAGTGGTTACTTACACTGGGAAGATCTTCATTGTTCCACTGGTTCGATGAACTGGGATTTTGAGATTCTCATCTTCCATGATCTGGGGTTTTGACAATATACACACACACACACACACACACACACACACACACACACACACACACACACACACACACACACACACACACACACACACACACACACACACGCACGCACACACACGCACACACACACACACACACACACACACACACACACACACACACACACATATATTTATGGCCTTCCTAAAAGAAATTACGTTTTACTGCATGCATTTACCATCCCTGAATGGCTACAAATCACTGACTTTGTTGGACAAGTCCTTCTCAGCCATTTAGATTTTTACTGAATGTTCAGATTTCTGACTCATACCTTCTGGTGGTTTTCTGACGTTACTAAAAATAATGGCATACATTTTAGTTTCAAACTTTATCTCCTTAGGAAATGCACACTTAGTTCCTGTTATTCGATCGACTTTCTAACTTTAGTTTACGTAAAAAAAAAGTTTTTTTTTTTGCCAACTTTCCCACAATAATTTTAGTCTTTGTCCAGATTTCTTGCACACTTTCTGGCACGTTGAGAAGTACAGAAGCTACGGCAGGAGCATGATTTAAATGCGGAGATGTTTCACCAGGCAATTAATCAATCCCTGCACCAAAGATGTTTCCAAAGTGGGCGGACATAAGATCTGTGCGTCCACCCCTAAGAAAACGAGCAACTCTGCGATTGTGAGGTTGATCCAGTGGGTGAGATTATTGAAACATTGCAAAGAGGGAGGGATTACAGCTTGGATGTTGAGGCTTCATTCCGAGGCAAGAAACATTTTTTCAGAAGGCGAGAATGTCTCTTTAAGTAGTAGGTGGTTGTCAATGAACATGAGACAATTGCAATAAACCAGTAGTAGCCGACAAAAACCATACAGCAACTGAATGTGGGGAAAAAAACAAAAAGAATGCAAGAATGATCAGATGAGAAGAAAAAAATGTGGAAAAGCCATAACTATAGTAAGAAGTATAGAGGTCTCAGAACAACCTCATGTTAATAAGGATTTGGCATAGGAATGGATTAGAGGACACAAGTTAAAACCAGTGGATAAAAGGTTAATAATAGCAGCCCAGAACAGTGGACTACATACATGTTAGTTTACAAAGGCTATTGAACATGTGGGAAAAGCAGACAAATGTAGGTTCTCTTTAAAAAAAAAAAAAAAAAAAAGAATTAGAAGGAGTCACATACCTTGTTGCTGGGTGTGATAAACATCTAAGGCAGAGGGCCTATACAGTGAAAGACACAATAGTGTGGCAAGACGTTTCCACTGATGATTGTTCAAACACCACAATGCAGAAGTACCTGATAAGTTTTGGAAACATGTACTACAAAGTATTATAGAGAATGATGAAGTGTATATCAGATTGGATCACCCGTTACCAACAGTCTAAAAAGGTAGCTGCAGGACCACTAGTTATAGTAGTTCCTGAAAAAACACAAAAGTAGCATTGATCATTGAAATTGCTGGACATTGCCATTACAGTGTCTTACATACAGCAAGACAAAAAGTCATAAAATATCAAGAGGCAGAAATGAGAGCAATGTGGAGAAAAATGCCCTGACATTTCCAATAGTAGTCGGCGGAGCAATAGGTTGAATTTAAAAAAACAAAACAAAAAAAAAACTAAAGTCATTTTTTGATATGCTACACATTGATGTAACTCCGTATGAATTGCAGGAATCATTTCTGGGATCACCAATTACCAACAATCCAAAAAGGTAGCTGCAGGACCACTAGTTATAGTAGTTCCTGAAAAAACACAAAAGTAGCATTGATCATTGAAATTGCTGGACATTGCCATTACAGTGTCTTACATACAGCAAGACAAAAAGTCATAAAATATCAAGAGGCAGAAATGAGAGCAATGTGGAGAAAAATGCCCTGATATTTCCAATAGTAGTTGGCGGAGCAATGGGTTGAATTTAAAAAAACAAACAAAAAAAAAAAAAAAACTAAAGTCATTTTTTGATATGCTACCCATTGATGTAACTCCGTATGAATTGCAGGAATCACTTCTGGGCCTATTGTGTTTGCTAAGAAGAGCACCTTGGGATAAAAAAGACTGAAACAATACTAATTTCATGAATTTTATACCCTGACTTAGGAATGGGGTCCATTCCCATAACGGTATTAGAAACCCAAAAGATTAGGAGAAATTAAACCATGCATCTGACACATCCACTTAAATGGCATGTTTTTAAAACAACATACAACCTGTCAACGTTTAACCCAGACATAAGCATTACTACCCTGATATCTTTTAACTGGAATATCCAAAAAATCCTACCCTTATGTACTGCTTTAAATGAATTCACTGCAATTTTCTGAATAGCCTTACAACACCTGAAAGGAAGACAGTGAAAACAAATAATGCAATTTGGCTATCCAGAGAGGAATGTGAATGTAGGATAAACAAAAAGTGTGGAAAGAATGGTAGAAATACAAAAACATCACAATATTTCAAACTTCTGAATACCCCACATCTGTAATAAAAAATAAATAAATGAAGGCAAAAAAAACTATACCAGAACAACACTCTGAATAATAACTAACAAAGCCCTAAAACAATTCCAGTAATCTATTAAATAAATCTTGCATCCTGGTCAAAAATTCAACCCTAATGCTTCTCCCAAAACCTTGTCACTCAAACCTGCAATAGAATTCATCTCTTATTTCGTAGATAGTATAGTGTTCCTAACCAAGGATTCCCCCATCTAATCCCAACCCTGTCCAACAGCCATATATTAGGATTCCCACGTCTAATCCCAACCCTGTCCAACGGCCATATATCACTACGTCCACTTTCACCTTCAAACCAGTTCCCTCAGTCCATATAAAAGAACTCAAACCATACTCAGCTGATGACCTTGCAAGTGAGTACCTTAAAATAGCAGCCAATAGCATTGCCCATCTTGTCTCAGTCCTTATAAATACATCAATCTAGGAATCCCATGCCCCCTTTCTTTGGAAACAATCACACATTATCTACACAAAGTAGGACATTCAACAGATATCACTAACCTTATACCTAATTTTCTTGGGTGGCAAAAGCCAGGGTACCGTTTGGCTAGGCTTATATAGGCCCTAGGACCAATAACTTAGTACCGACCTATGAACCTATAAAGTCATCTTAGGTTCATGGGAGAATGTGTACTCTGTTTATGAGGTGAAGACCTTAACCATGATGCTAAACACACCATCTCTGGCTTCTGCACCTCCCATAGTACTAACACTGCTCTTCTAACCCCTACAGATGCTGTTAATAAAGAAAGAAAGAATGGCAAACTAGTTTCCCCCTTATTTCTGTACTTGTCTAAAGCCTTCAACACAATTTGTCACACCAAAATTCTACTTCAATTGTCCCCATTAGGTCTATCGCAGAGCACCCTTCTATGGTTCAAAAGCTACTTGTTCAACAGGTATCAGTTGATAAAGTGATAGTCTGCCCTCTCTCCATACCTCCCAGTCACCACCAGAGTACCACAATGCTTGGTCTTCTCCTCTTTAACACAACAGTACCCCCCACTGAGCCACACAACAGGCTTCCCACATACAATACACTGATGACTCTACACTCATCCGTGTATCAGACAACTTGGCACATCTCCAAAAAAATATTCAGGAAGCTGTAACAGACACTGAAACATGGCTTTGTAACTTACAACTCATGCTCAACTGCCCACCCTAAAAATATTACTGTTTCCCCCAGGGCTGTGTCATGAAAAACAACATTCAAAATCCTGTCACTTAATAATACACTATCTGAAGTAATTTCTAATAGCAAATAATGAGGGAGGATAGTGGGTGATTGTAAGTAATTTTGAATAACAATAATGATCATAATACTAATATTAATGATAAAAGTGGATAATGACCTCTAAGTTTGTAGATGACTGCAAGCCAGGAGCAGTCACTGAATCCTCCAACGATATGACCACCCTGCAGGGAGGTTGGTCTCAAATAAATAATTGGTGTCAAAACCATGGTCTAAAACTAAATACTAAAAAATGCATTACTGTATCTTTTGGGAAGTCATCTATACCTGGAAACTACCACACTGACAAGATGCCCCTAAGTAATTTACCCATTTAATCAGGGTTTGGGAACTTATGTGGACAGTGACTTAACTTTTGACCAACATGTGTCTGTTGTTGTAAGAAAGTCCTTCTCTATTGCACAGATTATAAATGAAGGGATTGTGTCTAGATCTAGAGATGTCATTGACCCCCTTTATTCAGCTTTCATTGGGCCAATTATTGCACATAATCCCCCTTTGGCATGTATCTGTTCAGACACATGCAACAACTGGAGCTCCCACAAAGATACCTTACTGAAACAATACAAGGCCTAAACAACAGGCCCTTCATGAACCATCTGAAACCCCAACGAATATACTTGGTAACCTACAGATTCTGAGGATGTGACCTGTGTCTGGCATACAAGGAAACCTCTGACCTATTGCTAATGGATGTACTCCATATCAGTATGTCAAATGGCATCAGAAATACTTTGCCTAGGCAAGCAAACCTTTTCTGCAACATTAATAGAACAGTTTGGAGGGACAGGTATATTTCACAGATGATACTGCTGCTGTGGAAAAGATTCCCCATCCACATAAAACAAAGTTCCTCCCTGTCCATTTTCAAGTGCAACTTAGATATATGGATGGGAAACATAAATGTCACCCCACAACTGCCCCATGCACCATTAAGGGGCAGATGCAGCTCCTAAATGCTTTATCCTAGACATGGCCCCACTCAAATTATCTATGGTATGATTCCAGTTATTCTCATTAGGGATATAATGTAATTATCAACCATGGGACAGGTAAGGCCAATCTATATCCAAGTGAGATATATTATGTCAAACACAAAAAGTGAAATTACCTAGATAAAATGGCCTGCAAGAGCAGCTAGCCAAGTACATGCCTTAGCTATGAACCTATAATCTTACATTTGAGATGCACATACAAAAATGCATTAAAAAAAATCACCAAAAACTTGCAGTGCTTTACAGATCCAAAAACTTTCTCACCAACACAACTACAGCTACAACTCTCCACTAATTAACACTTCCCATCACTAGTTTATGGAGTGCCCATTCCTACTAACTTCTAGTCACCATAAAAAGCAACATTTGAGCAATCCTATAATAAAGTGGCTAAATTATCAGCATATCCCCCCTTTCAGAACCCACTACTGTATAGCGCTGAAAGCCTATATTGGTTAGAACTAGCCCATTATCTAACCTATAAAGAGCTTCTCCACACCTACAACATTAGCCAGCAATCATCTGCTTGTCTAACAATAAATACCATTCTAGACAACTATGTTCGTACTCCATCATTATGATTCAGCGAGGAAAACCCTTTCTGTCCACAACCCTATCAGATCTGCAGAGCATGATCTATATTTATACCATGTTGCTAAGGCCTGGGACTCCTTACCTATATCCATCAGATCAATACCCTCCTTCCAGTCCTTCAAAACCATTCAGAAGTAGCTCTTAGCCAAAATCTGTCTTGTTTTTTGAAAATCCTCAAGATAATGATATTCCTAAACATGAACAAGTTCCTTATCATACCTTACATCTCCTGCTCATCCTTGGTAATCTACAAGTGTAGTACCTCGCAGTTAGTTCTACGCAGCTTTGGGCATGTCCTAACTGATTGGCAGGGGTAATCGAGTTAGAGTGACAGGCATGCTAATTTCCACGGTAATCTACAAGTGTAGTACCTCACAGTTAGTTATGTGCATCTTTAGGCGTGTCCTAACTGATTGGCAGGGGTAAGCCAGTTAGAGTGACAGGCATGCTAATTTCCACATCATGGATACTTTACCGTTAATCACAAAATACCCAAAAATAAACACGCAAAGCCAGTGAAATTCTAACATTATAATCATTAACAGAATAAAACAGTCCCAGTCACACATTTAATTCTAACATCAAAATAATAAAACGGTCCCAGTCACACATTTAATTATAACAGGAATTGGGTGGCCAGGATACTAGCGGCTAACAGTAAGGTGCACATGATGTCTGAATAAACTGAATCTTTGTGACTGCTTTTATGGTATTTTTAATGGCAGAAATGATGATAGTCTGAATAAAATGAATCTTTGTGACTGCTTGTCTGAATACACTTGCAACTTTGTGACTGCTTGTCAGTAAATAGAAATGATGATAGTCTGAATAAAATGAATCTTTGTGAGTGCTTGTCTGAATAAACTGTATGATTAAACTGAATCTTTGTGTGCTTTTGTATGCTTTTACAATCTTTGTGACTGCTTGTCAGTAAATAAACATGTAATTCATTTGCAGCTATCAATATTTTGTAGGCTTTTGTAATCTTTGAGACTGCTTGTCAGTAAATGGCTCAATGTAATTTATTAGTGGAATGAATATTCATACTGATGCAGCCTCGCCATGACAGGAGGCGTGTGAATATTCATGTGGATGCTGGCTCCGTACAGCTGGAGGTGTGTTTGGGGTGGGATTTGCTATTGTGCATCCTGCAAGGTACTACACTTGTAGATTACCCTCACCTTTTTTACTCACTTCCTAATTTTATCTAGATAAAAATGGACACCTACCAAGTTAGACTTTCCCGGTAGTCAGACATCAGGAAACAAATATCATGTTTGACCTTGTCCTTACAAATGTTTCTCTTGCCTACACCCCACTAATATTTTTTTTTTAATTTATTTTACATTTGTTTACTGGGAAAGTCCAACTGGAACGAGGTCCATTTACAGCGGAGGCCCAGGGAGAAAAGCTCCACATCAAACAATATGTACAGTGGTAAATGTACAATCAAAAAAGATATATCATACAATGGTTTGTTCCAAGCAAGCTTAATTTACACATAGTAGACTCTGGATGGCAGTATTTGGGAGAAAAGACTCACATTAACTGATTCAATCAAAAGACACATCACACAAGATGTAATAATTTACACATAGTAGGCCCTGTATGGGAGTATTTGAGTACTGTATAATAGAGATAGTAAGCAGTGAGGAGAGGAAGGTAGCAAGAATCGGAGGACAGCAGGAAAGCATTTGTTTGATGCAAGGACAGAGCCTGGATTGCAAGAGGTGTGACTTAAGTAACTTTTTGAACAGTGAGATAGATGGTGCTGAAGATATATTTTGGGGGAGGTTATTCCATTTCCTAGTGATGGTATGAGAGAAAAGATCTTTCCCTGCAGTATTGTTGGCTTTGGATATACAGAGCAGGGTTTTGTTGGATGAGTGTAGAGGACATTTTGTTGAATATTGGTTTAGTAGTTGGTTTAGGGCTGGAGTTTTGTGGGGATTCTTTAGTATGTTGAAGGTGAGCACTAGTTGGTGGTAACCAATTAACTGAGGGCGTTCTAACCACTGTAGCTCCTTTAGGGCAAGACAGTGATGGCTTCTAAAAGTGGAGTTATTGGCAAATTTTGCAATTTTATTGTAACATGATTCTAGTTTGTTTAGGTCTGTTTTCCTGATGTGGGTTAGGACTGGTGATGCATACATTAGGGTAGACAAAAGATGGGTTTGGGCTAGGGTGATCCGTGCTTGGTCTGATAGGAACTGTTTGTGTTTGTACAAAGTTCCTAATTTTTTATGTACCTTTTTAATGGCTTGAGAGATATGGACATCAAAGTGAAGTTCCTTATCTATTTCAACACCGAGGAGCTTAGTATGGGGGGATTGTGGTGCTGTTTTTGGAGGTGATAGTGAAGGAAGGAGGTGTGGTTCTGGATTTCTTGGTGGTGAAAAGTAGTAATTTGGTCTTGTTGGGCTTTAGAATCAGTTGGATATCAGTAATCCATTTTTCCATGGAGCAGAAGGATTCTTGGGTAAGCTTTTGAAGAGTGGTTATGGATGGGGCTGAGCAGATTAGGGTTGAGTCATCTGTGTATTGTATAAGTGATGCATGCAGGGTGGAGGTATGTAGTTTGTTGGTGAAAATGATGAATAGTAGAGGACCCAGTATTGATCCTTGTGGAATGCCTATAGTAGTTGGTAGCAGAGATGATAGTACACCTTGCCATTTGACTGATTGTTTTCTATCAGAGAGATAGTTTTTGAACCAGGAAGTAGTGGAGGGGGCAAAGGACATGGTGGATAGAGTGTCTAAAAGTAGGTTATGCAAGACCATGTCAAACGCTTTAGATAGATCTAAGAATATGGCTGATACAAAGTTGTTGTTGTTTCTGAGTTGGTTAACCTGGTTGGTAAAGGAGAGAAGAACAGTAGTTATACTATGGTTTGGGCAGAAACTATGTTGTGTGAAGGAGAGGAGATTATGTGAGGTTAAAAAGTGCACCACTTGGGTGTGAATACATTTCTCCAGGAGCTTGGAAAGGGGGGATAGGATAGCAATGGGGTGGTAGTTTGATAGCTCATAGGAGTTGCCGCCTTTGTGTAGGGGTATAATATATGACACTTTCCATAGCTTTGGGATGGAAGCTTCTTTTTTTGGAGCAGTTTATAAGAATTGAGACAGGGTAGGCTAGGGACTCTGCAGCTAATTTTAGGAAATTAGTGGGTAGACCATCTGCTGCGAGAGTGATGGGTTTTAGTTTTGAGAGTAGCTTTTTAACTGTGGAGTTTGGTACAGGAGAGAGTGTAAAGGAGGGTATATTACTGTGGTCTATAGTTGGGGTGAATATAGAGTTATTGTTAGCTGGATAGATAATGAGAGAATAGATTCTGTGAAGTGATGGTTAAATTGAGAAGCTATGTTGTCATTATTAGTATTGGTGTTGGGAGCTGGGGTGGTAGATTTGCCTGGTTTCAGAAGGGAATTGATAGTTTGCCAGAACTTTTGGGGGGTTTTGGAATGTTTGTTTTGGATACCTAAGAAGTAGTTTTGTTTATCCATTTTTGGTTTTTGGCCTGATTCCGAAGTTGTTGATATTTTTGTCTATCTCGGCTAGTGTTATTTTTTTTCCAGATCTTCCAGGCATTGTCTCTGGCTTTTAGTAAGGCTTTTGTGGTCCTATTTAGCCAAGGGGCATAGTTAACTTTTGTTCTAAGTTTCCTGATGGGAGCTACTGTATTTAGAACATTCATAAAAGTACTATTGAAAAACTTTACTGCCAGGTCTAATGCTAGAGTTGGTAGTGGGTGCCAGTTACATTGTTGTAGCATGCTGTTAAGAATTTGTGGATTTACTTTGTGTTCATCTCTAGTTTCCTTATACAATATGGGTTTGGGTATGTTTACGAAGGAGGAATGTGGGGCAGTGGTCACTCAGTTCATCAGGAAGGAAGCCCACATGATAATTTTCTTTGGGGAAATTAACTAAAGTCCAACCGAGAATTTAATGTTTTTTGTATTTTTTTATCAACTCCGGTGGGTTCTTGGATTAGTTGTGAGAATCCAAATAAGTTAATATGGTTTGAGGGGTTGTTGGAGTTGCAGGCTAGCCAGTCTAAGTTTAGGTCACCTAGCAGGATGGTTTCTTGGGGTAGGTTGATTGCGGCCCATTGTAGTATCTCTTCTATTATAGGTGAGTTAGTTCCTGGAGGAATATAACTACAGAGGATGTTGATAGCAGGATGGTTTCTTGTGGTAGGTTGATTGTGGCCCATTGCAGTGTCTCTTCTATTATAGGTGAGTTATTTCCTGGATGAATATAACTACAGAAGATGTTGATAGCAGGATGGTTTCTTGGGGTAGGTTGATTGTGGCCCATTGTAGTATCTTTTCTATTATAGGTGAGTTAGTTCCTGGAGGAATATAACTACAGAGGATGTTGATAGCAGGATGGTTTCTTGTGGTAGGTTGATTGTGGCCCATTGCAGTGTCTCTTCTATTATAGGTGAGTTATTTCCTGGATGAATATAACTACAGAAGATGTTGATAGCAGGATGGTTTCTTGGGTAGGTTGATTGTGGCCCATTGTAGTATCACTTCTATTATAGGTGAGTTATGTCCTGGAGGAATATAACTACAGAGGATGTTGATAGCAGGATGGTTTCTTGGGGTAGGTTGATTGCGGCCCATTGTAGTATCTCTTCTATTATAGGTGAGTTAGTTCCTGGAGGAATATAACTACAGAGGATGTTGACAGCAGGATGGTTTCTTGTGGTAGGTTGATTGTGGCCCATTGCAGTGTCTCTTCTATTATAGGTGAGTTATTTCCTGGATGAATATAACTACAGAAGATGTTGATAGCAGGATGGTTTCTTGGGGTAGGTTGATTGTGGCCCATTGTAGTATCTTTTCTATTATAGGTGAGTTAGTTCCTGGAGGAATATAACTACAGAGGATGTTGATAGCAGGATGGTTTCTTGGGGTAGGTTGATTGTGGCCCATTGCAGTGTCTCTTCTATTATAGGTGAGTTATTTCCTGGATGAATATAACTACAGAAGATGTTGATAGCAGGATGGTTTCTTGGGTAGGTTGATTGTGGCCCATTGTAGTATCACTTCTATTATAGGTGAGTTATGTCCTGGAGGAATATAACTACAGAGGATGTTGATAGCAGGATGGTTTCTTGGGTAGGTTGATTGTGGCCCATTGTAGTATCCCTTCTATTATAGGTGAGTTATGTCCTGGAGGAATATAACTACAGAGGATGTTGATAGCAGGATGGTTTCTTGGGGTAGGTTGATTGCGGCCCATTGTAGTATATCTCCTATTATAGGTTGAGTTATTTCCTGGAGAAATATAACTACAGGGGGTGTTGATAGCAGGATGGTTTCTTGGGGTAGGTTGATTGTGGCCCATTGTAGTATCCCTTCTATTATAGGTGAGTTATGTCCTGGAGGAATATAACTACAGAGGATGTTGACGGCAGGATGGTTTCTTGGGGTAGGTTGATTGTGGCCCATTGTAGTATCTCTTCTATTATAGATTAGTTATTTCCTGGTGGAATATAACTACAGAGGATGTTGATAGCAGGATGGTTTCTTGGGGTAGGTTGATTGTGGCCCATTGTAGTATCTCTTCTATTATAGGTGAGGTGTTTCCTGGATGAATATAACTACAGAGGATGTTGATAGCAGGATGGTTTCTTGGGGTAGGCTGATTGTGGCCCATTGTAGTATCCCTTCTATTATAGGTGAGTTATGTCCTGGAGGAATATAACTACAGAGGATGTTGATAGCAGGATGGTTTCTTGGGTAGGTTGATTGTGGCCCATTGTAGTATCCCTTCTATTATAGGTGAGTTATTTCCTGGAGGAATATAACTACAGAGGGTGTTGATAGCATGATGGTTTCTTGATGTAGGTTGATTGTGGCCCATTGTAGTATCCCTTCTATTATAGGTGAGT
The DNA here is from genome assembly GCF_019279795.1 of Protopterus annectens. Lineage (NCBI taxonomy): Eukaryota > Metazoa > Chordata > Ceratodontiformes > Protopteridae > Protopterus > Protopterus annectens. Next base: position 290,644,494 of record NC_056726.1, on the reverse strand, counting down.
TATGTCCTGGAGGAATATAACTACAGAGGATAAACCAAACGGCAAGACAAACTAGTAGTAGGAGTTCGTCTTTTGATTGTATTAAAGGAGTTTGTGATCCAGTCGAGGTTCCTGGTTTTTAATAACTACAGAGGATGTTGATAGCAGGATGGTTTCTGGGGGTAGGTTGATTGTGGCCCATTGTAACATCTCCTCTATTATCGGTGAGTTAGTTCCTGGATGAATATAACTACAGAGGATGTTGATAGCAGGATGGTTTCTTGGGGTAGGTTGATTGTGGCCCATTGTAGTATCCCTTCTATTATAGGTGAGTTATGTCCTGGAGGAATATAACTACAGAGGATGTTGATAGCAGGATGGTTTCTGAGGGTAGGTTGATTGTGGCCCATTGTAACATCTCCTCTATTATCGGTGAGTTAGTTCCTGGATGAATATAACTACAGAGGATGTTGATAGCAGGATGGTTTCTTGGGGTAGGTTGATTGCGGCCCATTGTAGTATCTCCTCTATTATAGGTGAGTTATTTCCTGGAGGAATATAACTGCAGAGGATGTTGATATCAGGATGGTGTTTGGGGTAGGTTGATTGTGGCCCATTGTAGTATCCCTTCTATTATAGTGAGTTATTTCCTGGATGAATATAACTACAGAGGATGTTGATAGCAGGATGGTTTCTTGGGGTAGGTTGATTGCGGCCCATTGTAGTATCTCTTCTATTATAGGTGAGTTATTTCCTGGAGGAGTATAACTACAGAGGATGTTGATAGCAGGATCTTGGGGTAGGTTGATTGCGGCCTATTGTAGTATCCCTTCTATTATAGGTGAGTTATTTCCTGGAGGAGTATAACTACAGAGGATGTTGATAGCAGGATGGTTTCTTGGGGTAGTTTGATTGCGGCCTATTGTAGTATCCCTTCTATTATAGGCGAGTTATTTCTTGGAGGACTATAACTACAGAGGATGTTGATTCTCTTTTTGTTTTTAAGGGACATAACGGAGCCTAATGTCTCTGCATTCTGGAATTTGGGAAGTGGGGTTTTCAGAGGCTGGAGGTTGTGTGTGTTTTTGAATAAAATTGCAACACCACCTCCCTTTTTGGTATCTCTGTCTTGCCTTAGGATGCTATAACCTGGGGGGAGAATTTCTTCATTCTGGGTGGTGGGTTTTAGCCAAGTCTCAGTAATAGTTAGTATATCAGGTGAGTAGTGGGCTATGAATGCATGTAGGTCATGTAGTTTGTTCCATATACTGCTTGAGTTTAGGTTAATCATAAGTAGGTCTGATTTTTGTTTGTCTGAGAGAGCTTTGTTCCATGGATCTGGGTCGGGGTGTATGTCTCCTGAGATTAGTAGCCATTTTTAAGGAATATTTTGAGTTTTATAGTGTGAGCTAGGTCTGTATTTACTCTAGATGCTGTTTGTCTATTGAGAGATAGTGTGGTGTGTATTTTGTGTATATAAAATAATGAGGTATTATTGAATAGTGTGGTGCAGATTACAATATTTTTGTGTGTATGTGTGTGTAGGTATGTGTTATGTGGAAGGTACTGTTTAATGGTATGTTAGTGTGTAAGGATGTGGTGTCAGCTAGAGTAGTGAGAGTTAGTAGTAGTAGTGGTAGTATGCCTTGCATTATTTGCATATTATATTACATTAATATAATATAATACAATACGATATACAACTTGTGATTGCAACAACTGCCCAACTGAAAACCAAGAAAAAAATTACACCCAGATAATGAAATCTGTGGAAATAACTGGCCACCCTCACCAAAAGAAAAATCATCAGACTGAAAATATATGAAAGCAATATTATTGGTCATTAACTACTTTATACTGCTCAACTATCCCCGATTTTACTTCATGTTATTACCTTTCTTCTTATAAAATGTTTCAATTTTCTGGTAAATAACTGAAGACTACAGTCATTACATAATGTCAGACATTAGAGATTCATACTTCTTAGTCTTTAGGAAATCCATGTTGTTCAAAATCCGGTTGTTCTCCTACTAACATGAGTTAGGGTAATATTTAAATGTTAGACATGTTTTTGGACTTGTAAAGACTCTGGTGGTCAATGGTCTAGTATAAACCTAGTTATGCACCAAATACGGCACAACAATGCATTGAATGCATCATTCATACTTATTTCTTCCTACAGTATATATTCCAAATTCAAGATTTGACATAAACGGTATAGAAAATCTCATACATAAAAACATACAACTAACCTGTAACATCCTTCAGTAGGCTTGTCAGCATGTACCAGAATGTCTCAATGGAGCCATGTTATTGTGTCAAGTAGAGTGTTGTTTCATTGAGACAGCAGGAAAACCTACCCAGTGTCTGAGCAATAAAATATGGCAGTGATCACTCTCAAATACAACACTAAGAGGTGAAGTGACAACATGGTTTCACAACCCCTCAACAAAACTAATTCTAAACTTATTGTCACTATCCACACAAGGAAAACACAATAAATATTGTATAAAAATACATAAATAATAAGCCAAACTAAGACCCTCAAAAATGACTGCATATTCTTAGCAGGGCTAAAATCCTGCAGAGCAAAGCAAAAAGAACATGGTAAACCTCCTAGAAAACAAGACTCCCATGCAATCAATGAAAAAATAGCCAGTTAGCAATGGAGATAGCACTCCTCCATTAACACAAACACACACTGAAATTACTGCACACTCCGCGTGCAGGAAAACTAGCAACCTGTAAAAAATTAAACCTAAAATACAAAGCTTTGCACTATATAAACCACGCAACATGGAAACAAGAAGTACATCAAACACATACTATCCACTTACATTTCTCCAGTAATGAAACCAAACGAGATGTCATCTATAACACACAGTTTAAATGTGAATCTCCCAAGTATAAAAATGTTCACTTACCTGTAATGTCCAAGTGTGTAGTCTAAACAAGTCCCATTAATTCTTTGAGCAGCCATCTCCTACAATGCTGACTGCTTCTCCAGATGGCTTGCACACACTCTACAGAACAGCTCAATCAGCAGAATATCACCATTATCTGTAAAACTAACTCCAAAATTCAAGTCAACTATCACAAATTGTGACAGTCATTTATAATCCCACTGTCACCAACCACAAAAAGTAAAATTCTTAAACAGTATTAATTTAATAAAAAAAAAACAAACAAAAAAAAACGCTGCACTATCCTCTTGTCCAACCTTCCGTTATGACTGTGAGTTCCACAACTAAGCAGAATTCTGTAGAAAATGACATGCATATTGTTTCATAAAACAGCATAGCCACCCCCCAAATAATTAAGCTAAGACTTCTTTCTCCACACGATGCTCCTGGACAGTATCTGACTTTATTACTTTGTAATGAATGCACGAATAGATTACACTGGTTACAACATTCAGGGAAATACATACATTGAAATGCATAAGACATTTTAAATAGCTCAGCATTTAAGCCTCTCATTCAATGAAATGAAAGTCAATACCAAGCCAGAAACCTATGCACTTAGCACCTCATCAAGTTGGATATGACCATTTTCACCTCTGCTGGCACCCATTGTTTAATCCAGTATGTCCAAGATCAAAAACACTTAACAAAAAGCCAAGGGTGACTGTAGCAATTGTAGAATAATTAACATGCAAACCAAATCAATTGACTCTGGCTTCTCTTACCACAAACTGAAAATTATGTAACTATTTTTTATATAATTAATTAGTCAATGTTTTAGTTAATTTAACAAACTTCAAGAAACTTGAATTTTGCAGTGGAGATTGACATCTGAAGAAAATGATATTAAATCTATGTATACAATTGTAAGAACCCTATTTATAAGCTTGTAACACTCTTGGAACAGATGTGAAAACATAATTTCAATGAAAGTCAGGGGAACCACAAATAGCAGCTGCCCAAGAGGAGAGTTGAAAAACAGAGACTGTCATGAGAGGAAACACGTTCATTGTAATGACATGCAGGACAACAGGAATTAGTGTTGATAATGACTGACCATTAATGCACATATCAGGACAGACAGAATAGGATATGAGGACTGCCTGGGTCCGCATGGGTGGGGCCGTAGGAATAAAGATGGAGAGGCCATCTTTGATAGTAGCCCACACATGGTTCACAAAGTGATACTGTCAAAAGATAACATATGAGTGGCTAATGTGCAACTCGGGTAGACTTCCTCCAACTAAGGAAAGGACAATGAGGTAGAATCTCTCACTGTAAATTCATCCCCAGTGAAACAGTAAGCCCGCAGTAAAAAACACTGGTGCCACAATCAGATGCAAGCAGTGGTCATAGAAGGCTTCTAAAGTCAATAGAGACCAGGCTGAAGACCTAGAAGATGACTGGAGAGAAAGCATAACAGTTCTAGGAATTGCTTAGGGCTCTAGCACCTCAACCTGAGCCGTACCTCCCTGGACTACATGAAAAGAGACATGGAGGATCTCTCTGATCACATAGCCCAGGCCGGTATGACCCTGACCCTGAGTAGCATCCTGCCCTCACCAAGAATGATACCACGGTATAGAGAAAAAATTATCAATTTCAACAATTGGCTAAGCTTCTGGTGTCATTCAAAGGGGATCCAGTGTCTGTCAGCCTGGGATGACATGCTCGACAAGCCACGCTGCTTTGCTAGAGATGGCTTGCACCTGTCACCCTTAGGCTTTCGAATACTGGCCAATGCTCTTGCCACCCTCATAGTGCCTTTTTTAGGCAAGGCTCAAAAGACAAACCCACCACCATAAATAGCACAAGTAACAAAAAACTGAGGGTAATGCTACTCAATGCCAGAAGTCTAAACCTCAAAATGCACGCACTTGAGGCACTCCCCAGTATGGAGAAGATTGATATATGTGCAGTAACAGAAACCTGGTTTAAGACTCCAGGGAGCACCCCAGCACTACCAGGCTACAACTCATACCATACATTTCAGCCACAAAACCCGGACCGAAATACAAAAGGTGGGGGAGTATCCATATTCATCAAGGATATCCACACCTCCAAGTTAGTGGCACAGCACAATGCTTTAGAGATCATCCACGTGCAACTAACAACGGGCAAAACTGCTATTCAAATTATAGCTTGCTACAGATCACCCACTATGTCCCAGGACCCCCACTCTGCATTTCTGGAAACACTGGGAAACATAAGGGCCCTACCAAACACCCTGATATTGGGTGATTTCAATTACCCAAACATTAACTGGGAGAACTACTTAAGTACAAACTCCCTTGCCCAACATTTCCTAGAATTTATAAACTCAAATGCCCTGGATCAACTGGTCAACACCCTCACCAGAGGTGTCAACATATTGGACCAACCAACATGAGCGACGGTGTTCTACACCGGACATCAACCCCTCGTTGGTTAGATCTGACCATAAACTAATCACTCTGGATATCCACATTCCACCACCACCCCCAGTCAAAGAAACCACTATGAAAAACTTTTCAAAAGCAAACTTCACATTACTTAAGACCGAGGTGGGAAGTTTCAAAGCCCCCATGCTGAAGGATAACTCTGTCCAAGCTGCAAAATCCTTTACTAATGCACTCTACGGGCACCTACAAAAATGCATGGATCGTGCTATCCCAAACAAAATGAAGACTCATCATCCAAGAAAAGGAAACCAGTCTGGTGGACCCCTGCCAGAGCGTTTATTGGCCTTGTATCACCATATTTCAGTTCCTTTGTGGTGGATTATCATTATGGTATAGCACCTCTACTTCGGCCGGGTGCTTTCTCTTCCATTTGAAATTTGTTGGTGAGCATTGGTTCTTGGTTAAGACTGTGTGTACACGTTATGGAGGAAGAAGGCGGCATGGTCAATGTGGGCGTGCTGCTTAAAGAAATGAATGAGCAGTTGAAGCTTCATACCGCTTTAACAAGCTTATGTCATCTTCCAACACAAGTATTGAGTCCACGGGGAGTTTGGGTTTGCCGCTTACCCAAGCTTCTCCTCCGTCAGCGCTTTCAGGTTCTAGCGGTACTGGTATGTCCGATCAACACAATAACACTGTCCGGTCTAATGATCGGGACGTGTTGGTTAGCAGTGATTCTTGGAAACATAACCAGTACTCGTTTAACCTTAAACAAACTCCCAGAGAAACTGATGCCCATATTGTGAGAGGCAACATGAGGGAGTTGTTAAAACAATTTGAAGTTAAATTGTTTAAATTAAAGCGAACTCAAATGGAAAATGGTTACTTGCGTAAGAACATTGAATTGGGGCTAGTACCAAAAGGTCTTAGATTATGGAGATATCCAAATGGCAGTGAGCGTGAACCAGAAATGTTAAAAGAGTTGCATGAACTTTTTAACAAGACTGGTCTGGCATTGTTGGAAATCATGATTAAATACAATGATAAGAAAATTGAATTACTTTTGTCTGAGATGGAAGAACTGAATAATAACATCAGTCAGGATCTTTTGTTTGATCAATACTATACAAACTATGTGAATATCATTAAGGATGTGGAACATAGTTGTAATATTATATATGATAAAAAACAAAATAAAATTAAGAGGGACACAAGGATCTTTGCATCTGGTATGGTGTATCCCAAATCACATTTTTTACATCGTGGACACAGTAAGACGGATAACAGTGTCACCCGTTTGGACGCATTGGATGACATCACTTCCCCTCCTCAATCGGAAGATTATGTACAACGGCAATACGGCAGCCCATGTAATGGCGAAGGCCCTAGAAGATCTAAAAGACTCAGAGGGCAACATATCTACGAGGACGATGAGGATTTTGAACGCACGGGCGCATGGCCAAGGAGGGATCCGGATAAATTCAAGAAAGTGAATTTTCAAAAAAACGCGTGGGGGACGCACAAGTAGCCGATGGCGCCCACCACTATGAGGTACTTGGTAAGCAGACTTACATGATTCCAACTTTTAGTTGTGATTCGACTACAACGGACGCCAACATTGGTGTCGATTCGTTTGTTTTTAAAGATAATAATTTTAAAGATAATTGTTTAGATCATATTTGTTCTGCACACAAAATTCATGGTAATTATAAAGATACGGACAATATATCTCATTTTGGGACACTAGAGGGAATGTCTATGTCGGATTTTTCAATAAGTGTTAACAATCAACGGACGGTTATGGACAATGTGGATAGTAGTCTTTTACTTTGTGATTTAACTTTACATGCTTACGCTGGACAATCACAAAACTTTAATACAAGTGTCTTAGAAGAACAAGAGAAGGACATTTCTGGCAATAATGGTTTAGATTTGTTATGTGAAGCACACGAGCATGTTATAAGTGATTTGAATGTGCATGTAACATTTGATAGTACAATTGAAAAAGAAGGGGAATGTGGGTTGTTTTTTCAACCTGACATTGTGGTCAATGACAATGGGGATTTTAAATTGTACAATTACACACGTCAGACATTCGATAGGGAATGTGTTAATTTATTTTCAAAGGGTTTTAGTTTTGTACCATGCAGGAGAGGGAACATAGTGAATACAATTGTGGATTTAAAATTATTTACTAGAAAATTAAATTTAAAAATCTTGTATCAAAGCAACTTATGGGATATTAATGTACATGGTAAACACAGTTTGTCTAAACCAAGCACTTATAACCCTCCCATGCATGAAAAAGTGGCTTTTTTTGAAAAAGTGACTGAAAATGATAAAAGGGATGTTTTTACTAAATACCATACAAAGTTTAATAAAAATATGACTTATAAGGAAGAAGCTACTTTAAAGAGAATTTTGTCCACTAAAAATATTAGAATAATGAAACCAGACAAGGGTAGTGGAGTAGTCATAGTAGACTACCAGGATTCTGTTTCCTACATGAATGCCCTGTTGATGGGGGATACATATGTGGAAATTAGTAGAAACGAAATTAATATAGCCCACAAAAGAATAGATACGACACTTTATGATATGTTGTACCAGGGTGAGTTGGATGAAGATGAATGGCATTTCTTACAAAATGAATATCAATTAGTGGAATTTTTGGCATCCCCAAAATACACAAAGGCTTAGACAATTTACAATTTAGAGCTATAGTGGATGGCAAACGTAGCAAAACACATTTTATTAGTCAGTATTTAGATCATCATTTAAAGCCTGGTATTGAATTCTTTTCACACATACTTAAGGATTCGTGGGATTTTTTAGCTAAAATAAACTCTATTATATTTAACTTGGGAGACACATTCATTACTATGGACGTTTGTAATTTGTTTACTGTTATACCCCATGATAAGGGGCTCGAATGGTTAGAAGAACAGTTATTTTACACGAATCTATATGATCAAAACAAAATTAATGTACTAACAAAGTTAATGGATATTGTGTTAAAAAATAACTTTTTATTTTTTGAAGGGGCCTATTTTAAACAAAAGAGTGGGGTAGCCATGGGGGCAGCTTGTGCCCCCAGCTTTGCAAATTTTGTATTGACCTATTGGGAGCTTAACTATGTGTTCAATACTGAGTTTTTTACACATGTTAAATTTTATGGCCGTTTTTTAGATGATTTATTTATTATTTGGAATGGTGAACAGGCAGAACTAAAAGCCTTCTTAGATTATTTAGATAGTAGTGTTTGGTTTTTGAAGTTTACATACACTGTTAGTCAGGATAGTATCAGTTATCTGGATATCAAGTTATCTTTTGACAAAAGTAAAAATAAGTTAACATCCAATATATATAGAAAGTCCACCTTCTCAAACTCTTATTTACATTATGACAGCTGGCACCCTGACCACCAGAAAAAAGCTGTGGTTTAAGGCCAGTTGGTGAGGGCAGCCAGAATGGGTAGTGAGGAGGTGGACTTTCAAAATGAATTACAGTTTATATTAACACTCTTTTTGAACCGGGGTTACCCCTTGGAATTTTGTAACAGCATTGCTAACGAGGTCAAAAACAAAAGGAGGAACGGTTTTTACAAAGCCTTACTAAATGATAATGAGTGTTTGTTTGACAATGGTAATAAAATTCAACACATTGGTAATAGGCCATCTGTTTGTAATAGTATACCTTTATTTATTACTACTTTTAATGACACATTCGAGGTCATTAGAAGTATTATTAATAAGAATTGGAATTTTATAAATATGGACAACACAATGGGGGACCTTTTTAAAGGAAGTATCACATATATCTTCAGGAAAGATACATCATTTAAGGATTTGTTTGAAAGTCTAAATGTTGAGGATGGGAAGCATTCTAATAAACCCATGGGTAACTTCAAATGTGGAAGATATTCGGTATGTAAACATGTGATTAATACTGACACAACAGTAACAGTAAATAAACACAAGGTTAAAATATACCAACATATTAATTGTTTCACACTTAATGTTGTTTACATTGCAGTATGTCAACAATGTGAAGGTTTTTATGTTGGGAAAACCAGTAGGCATTTGAGGGACAGGATTAAAGAACACATATTAGATATTAAAAATAATAAGTTAACCAATGCCTTAGCTAGACACATATATCAATTCAATAATCACCAGTTTAAGTTTTTTGGAATATTTCATCTGAAAATGGACCAACAAGGTAAAATTACCAAATATAACTTGGACACAATAGAATTAAGAACGCAGATCTTATTGAATGCCCACCAGTACCCTGGGTTGAATGAATATATTAGCATAAAACCAATTTTATGGCTAAATAGTATTAAAGGTAACTAATATAGTTTATGTTATTATTTGCATCTATTTAAGAAATTACAATGTATTATATACACATAGGCATATATTGTCACATATATTATATTAACAATTATTTCGTAATTTATAGATCAACTTTACACTTTAACAATATTATTACATCAATATATACAACATATTACTATTTTAACTTTTTATATATTTTTTACATCTTAATTTTAACTATGTATAAAGTAATTAAACTAACAACATATTCACCATTATACATTTTAACTTTTAAAACGTAAAAACGCATTTATATTATACATTTTATATACATCATATATCTCATCATATCTTTGAATCACTCATTGAATTTATTGATCACATTGTTTAAATGCATTAATTAGAGTTATATCTATTACATCACACTAACATATCACCATTATTGTGCAATATATATATATATATATATATATATATATATATATATATATATATATATATATATATATATATTTATTACATATTTAAATTATTTCTACATATGGCGTAAGTATTATACAGTTCAAATACATTATATTTTACTTTTCATATTTACATCCACTGTCACACACATACCATTTTATTGGGCATTAGTTATATTTAATTACATAAAATGCAATACATACGTACTCATTTATATAATTATAAAAAAAAGGGGGGCGTTTTATATTTACACAATTATACTACATAAAATCAGAATTCACGTTTGATATTTGGATACAAAGTTTTGCATCATTTATTAAATGTTTTTAACTCGTATCGAGGGCAAACAATGTTGTTTATGTCTTTTTTCAACCTCGGTTTCAATTTTAAACTATGCACTCATTAACTATGCTATACAATTACATTAATTGACTGTTTAGTTAATTAATTTGGTTATATAAGCGGCTCATTTTGTCTGTAATTGTGTTCTGAAGAATATATACCAAATGAACCAGGAATCCAGGAATCCAGGACACCAAAGAAAAATACCAGAACAAAAGTCCGTGTGTGATAGCCAAAAGTTTAAACAAAAGTCCATTTATTGTGAACAAAGGTTTAAGCGCTTTCATCTCATTGTAGAGACTTCATCAGAAACAATGAATTACTTTTAATTACACCTTATATAACTCCTTAATGAATGACATCACAAGTTTTCATTTGTAGGGTTATGTTTGTTTAAAAAGTTTTTAATTGAAGGTGTGATGTCATTCATTAAGGAGTTATATAAGGTGTAATTAAAAGTAATTCATTGTTTCTGATGAAGTCTCTACAATGAGATGAAAGCGCTTAAACCTTTGTTCACAATAAATGGACTTTTGTTTAAACTTTTGGCCATCACACACGGACTTTTGTTCTGGTATTTTTCTTTGGTGTCCTGGATTCCTGGATTCCTGGTTCATTTGGTATATAATCAACAGTTTGGCTGGCTACTTTTTGTCTTTCGTTTTTTGTGTTCTGAAGAAGTCCGTGGAGACGGACGAAACCTAGGTCGACGCATGTGTTTTTCTGTGTTTTTGTAAATAAAATCCATCTGGTGCATCCATTGGAGCATTTATTGGCCTTGTATCACCATATTTAAGTTCCTTTGTGGTGGATTATCGTTATGGTATAGCACCTCTACTTCAGCCGGGTGCTTTCTCTTCCATTTGAAATTTGTTGGAGAACTACTTAAGTACAAACTCCCTTGCCCAACATTTCCTAGAATTTATAAACTCAAATGCCCTGGATCAACTGGTCAACACCCTCACCAGAGGTGTCAACATATTGGACCAACCAACATGGGCGACGGTGTTCTACACCGGACATCAACCCCTCGTTGGTTAGATCTGACCATAAACTAATCACTCTGGATATCCACATTCCACCACCACCCCCAGTCAAAGAAACCACTATGAAAAACTTTTCAAAAGCAAACTTCACGTTACTTAAGACCGAGGTGGGAAGTTTCAAAGCCCCCATGCTGAAGGATAACTCTGTCCAAGCTGCAAAATCCTTTACTAATGCACTCTACGGGCACCTACAAAAATGCATGGATCGTGCTATCCCAAACAAAATGAAGACTCATCATCCAAGAAAAGGAAACCAGTCTGGTGGACCCCTGCCATAAACAAGCTATACAATAGAAGGAGGAAACTAGTACAGAAAAGAGTAAAATCCCAAGAAGGGAAGACATCTCTGATCAGTATCAGCAAGAAACTACGTTCCCTCATAAAATCATCCAAGGCTAGCTTCGAAAGGAAAATTGCCATGGACTCCAAAGATAACCACAAGGCATTCTTTAGCTATGTCAGGAATCTAAGTGGCAATTCTCAGATCTGCTCGGAGTTAGTGCAGAATGGCACAAAATACACTGAACTGACCGATATAGCCAACATCCTGGCAGACAGGTTTCATGCAAACTTCACCCCCCCCTCTCACAGATTCATAGGTTAGTACTAAGCTAACTGCCCTTGCGAGCCATTTTAAGCCTAGCCAATTATCCCTTGTGAGACTAAAACCCTGCACCTTATATTTGTAAAGAAAACACCTTAGCCATTAAGCCACGGGGCCCATACCTATACCAGAAGAATGTAGTGCCCCTGAAATCACAGACAGGTTAAAACAGCCCTCTCCAAAGCCAAAAACACAGCATCAGTGGGACTGGATGGTGTCCCAGGTTGCGTCCTACATGAGCTCAAAGATGAACTAACCCCTCACTTAGACACACTGTTTAAACTCAGCATCTCCACAGGCTATGTGCCCACAGAGTGATGCACAGCAACTGTTATTCTGCTCCACAAAGGTGACGCCACAACGGACCCCGGGAACTATCGCACTATAAGCCTGACTAACTTGGTCTGCAAAGCTATGGAGTGCATCATCATGGATCTCATTAACAGAGACATTGGGAACCTCCAAACACTGGACCCTACCCAGTTCGGCTTTGTTAAGGGCAGATCATGCTTCCAAAACCTGGTTTACTTCTTTGAGACAGTTACCAAGGCTATAGATGAGGGAAAGGTGGTCCACACAGCCTACCTAGACCTCACAAAGGCCTTTGACACCATTCCCCACTCAGGTATTATAGATAAGCTCACCAGCCTGAACATAAACCCCTACATCATGAGATGGGTTGCTAACTGGCTCATGGACAGAACCCACATGGTATGAGTTGCGGAAGCTAGGTCTGACTCTAAACCGGTTACAAGTGGTGTTCCTCAGGGCTCAGTCCTAGGACCCCTCCTGTTCGGCATATACTTCTCAGAGGTACAGGCAAGCACAGGAGGACTATGGCTGACCAAGTTTGCAGACTGCTGCAAACTAGGGGCTATAATTGACTCTCTGGCTGACACAGACATCCTCCAAAAGGTCTCACAGAGATACCTGGTGTCAAAACCATGGCCACAAGCTAAATGCCAAAAAGTGCATAGTCATCCCCTCTGGAAAAAAAAAAACAAAGTACCCACAAACTATCACATAGGTGGTAGCCCCCTAAATACAGAAGATGTAATAAGGGATCTGGGGACCCAAGTAGATAGTAACCTCTCCTTTGATAATCAGATTGCCAAAGTGGTTAAAAAGTCCTATGTGGCCCACCTAATCACAAAAGGGTTTGCATCCAGATTGAAAGAGGTCATTAGGCCCCTCTATGCATCACTCATCAGACCCATCATAGAATACAATGCCCCATTTGGGATGTACCTTACAAGACACCTGCAACAACTGGAAATACCACAGAAGTACCTCACCAAGAGGATCACTGGCCTCAAGTAGATGCCCTATGCAGCTCGACTGAAGAAACTCCAGCTGTACTCGGTTGCATACCATCTACTCAGAGGTGATCTCTGCCTGACATACAAGGCCATGTCAAACCCAGAATTGATGGACATGCTCCACCTAAAGAAAACCATATCCCCTTGAGCCACACGCTCCAGGGATCTAAACCTCACCACAACAATAAATAGGACATGCTGGAGGGATAGATTTCTGTCCCAGAGACTTCCCATGCTCTGGAACAAGATTCCAATCTACAATAGGCAGAGCTCCTCGCTAGCCCTCTTCAAGAGGAACCTTGACAAGTGGATGGGAAACAGAAAGTTTACCCCAGGGATCACTTCAATGGTTCTGCTGGACAGAGGCACAGGGAACTAATCATAGGGGGCAGCAAAAGCCAACACATTCCGGCTAGGCTTATAAATGCCTTCGGGCAGATAGCCTAGTACCTACCTATGAACCTATAATAAGAAGAGGAAATAAGTGGAGTTGAACAAGAATGGCAGCACCTAAAAACAGCACGTGTGAGGACTACAGAACATTTTATTATTTTATTTATTTTATTTTCCATTTGTTGACCAGGAAAGTCTGACTGGATACATGTCCATTTTCAACAGAGGCCTGGGGAGAAAAGCTCCAAAGGTAGTTACAAGAATAAGTATAAAAATATACAATTAAAGTTTACAAGCTCAGTAGAGATATTTGAGTTATACAGTCAAAGACAAGATATAGCACACAGTAAAAACACATTACATATTACAAATGCACAGGTATTCCAAAAATGTAGTCAGGTTTAGAGCAGGAGCATAGCCAGTGTTTATTAAGATACTGCTTGAGACTTTTCTTAAATTGTGTTAGGGAGGTCTCCCGAGTGATGTCATCAGGCAGCGAGTTCCAAGTTTTACCAACAGAATTGGCAAACAGAGAGTCACCCGCCATGTTTCTGGATTTAACAGTTCGAACTACCAGTCTATTAGATGAGCGAAGTGGTCTAAAGTTACTGTGGGGGTAGATAATATTCTTAAGAGCAGGAATATTATCTGGTTGGTTAAGTACTTTGTGAGCCATTATTAGTTGGTTGTACTTTAATAGGCTGGGCATCTCTAGCCAGCCCAGATAGCTTAGGTGTTTACAGTGATATGTTCTGTAAGGCATACCAGTGGCAAATCTAGCTATGTGGTTATAACAGGTGGAGAGTTTATTAAGGTCACATCTGTTTAAGTTGGTGAGTAAAGGGGATGCATAGAAAAGGGTAGAGAGTAGATGAGAACAGGCTATGGCTATTCTAGCAGGTGGGGTAAGAAAATATTTAATCCTATATAATGTACCAAGTTTTTTGTGAATGGTTTTAATAGTTTGGTTGACAAACTTATTGAATTTGAGATTGTCATCAACCAAACTCCAAGAAGTTTTGTGCACTCGGGAGATATTGTAGTACCATTATTTGATTTTATAGAGAAGGGTAAAACAGAGGACCTTTGGGTGGGAGAGAAAAGTAGGAGCTTAGTTTTATTTGGATTTAAAATAAGTTGATGCTCAGAAAGCCAGTTTTCGACTATATTGAAGGTATTTTGGGTTAGTGACTGCAATACTGGTTGGGAGGCGGCTGAGCAGATTAAAGTAGAGTCATCTGCGTATTGAATACAATTAGGATTTGGAATGGCCAAATGGAGGTCACTGATTAAAAAGGAAAACAATAGAGGACCCAGAATAGATCCCTGGGGGACTCCAAGAGAATTGGGAAGGAGGTTGGATAATTTATTTTGCTGTAGGATGGCTTGTTGTCTATTGCAAAGATATGATTGAAACCACTGAAAAGAATGATTGTCTATGGAAAATGCTTTCAAGGTGGAAATAAGTAGTTGGTGGTTAACCATATCAAAAGCATTTGAGAGATCTAGAAAAAAGGCCGAGGATGGTCTATTGTTGTTTCTGTTATAGTTAATAGCATCAGAGAAGGTCAGTTGGGCTGTGGTGGTACTATGATGTGGTCGAAAGCCATGCTGAGATTTTGCCAGAAGATGGTTCTGGATTAGATAGTGCAAAAGCTGCTTATGGATGCATTTTTCCATAATTTTAGCCAGTGGTGATAAAATAGCTATAGGCCTATAATTGGAGAAATCAGTGAAGCTACCACCTTTATGTAGAGGTATGACATGAGAAGTTTTACAGAGAGGGGGGGGCTGTAGCTTCTGATATGCTATGGTTGATCAGGATGGAAATAAGATATTTGACTATATGATGTTTGCAGCTTTTTGCAGGTATTCAGCAGGGAAATGGTCAGCAGATGAGGTGGTGGATATTAGGTTTTTGATTAGGGAGCAGATAATGGATGTAGAGACTGGAAGGAGGCTAAAGAAGAATTGGGTACTGGGAATGGGAAACTGTAAGCTAGAGGAGCACTTAGGTAGCTGACTGGCTAGGGCCTGGATAGTCTCAGTGAAGAAATTATTAAAGTTATTAGCAACATCCTTTGATGGTTTATCAGTGGAGGCTGTGGGAGTAGGTGTGGTGGATTGACCTGGGTGCAGTAGTTTATTTATACCTGCCCAAAATTTTTGAGGGTATTTTTCATTTCTATTCTGAAGATGGTAGTAGTAGTTTTTTATCCAGTAAGATGGCTCTTTTAGTCTCATTCCTAAGTTGCCGAAATTTGTTATGAGCCTGAGGAGATTTAGTGGAATGCCATATGCCCCAAACCTTATTTCTGATTAAGATTCTTAATTTCATTTCCTTAGATAGCCATGGCACAGTTTTTGCTTTAGTCCTAATGGTGCAGGCTGGAGCATGGGAGTCAAGGATGGCTAGGAATTTTTCATTAAAGTAAGAGACACCTTCATCTAGGGGTAAGTTTTTTAGGGGGGACCAATTTCATCATTTAAGTTCCTCTTGAAACTTGGTAAGGTCAAAGTTCTTGTTATTTCTAACTGTGTGGCCTGTTGGGGGTTATTGGTTTTGTGTTCAATTATATAGGTGAGAAAGTGATCACCGAGGTCATCGTGGAGAGTACCAGACGTATACATTTGGGGGTGACTATTGATAAGAGTCCAATCTAATGTACTTTATTTGCTATTCGATTTATCTATCGTGGTGGAGGATAATATTGTTTGGGTAAATCCATATAGGTGAATATGGGTAGTGGGAGATTCTGAGGAACAGGTGTTTCAATCTATGTTAAAATCACCAAATACTATAGTTTCTTGGGGATAGTTATTAGATAACCACTGGAGGATATATTCAAGGGTTTTGGCATTATTCCCCTGGAGGAATGTAAATACAGACAATAGTTATGCTTTTGTTATTATTTATCCTAAGTTTGGTAGATAGAATTTCTGCATTGTTGAGCTGGGCAGGTTGTATGGGGTCAATATTAACAGTTAGAGTTGATCCGAAGAGTGCAGCTACTCCACCTCCCTTCCTAGTAGCATGGTCCAATCTAAGTATGTTATAGCCTGGAGGCAACACTTCAATATCTGAGGTAGTTGGTTTTAACCAGGTTTCAGTTTGACACAGAATATCAGGTGAGTGGATTGTTAAGAGGGAATGCAGGTTATGTACCTTATTATTTATACTTCTAATATTTAGATGGAAAGCCAGGAGGGAGTTGAGGGACCTATGTAGTGACAGTCCTTTGGTAGTGCTGTTAAAATGAGAAGTGTAACAATCAAGCATTGATGGGCCTGGGTTGGGGTGGATGTCTCCATCCATAATAAAGGTTACAGTGTAGGCTTACAATGAGTTTTTGGAATTTGTTTATTATCCTAAAATAGTGTTTGGATTTTGACCTAATATGCCTAGAGTAAATAGCCTGATTTGTTATGGCAGTTGAGGAGTCAGATGCAGGAAGTATTATACGGTGCCCTTCAAGAGTTACTGTAAATTGGGTATTGGTTTGGCATTTTGGGTAGTGAAATCCTAGATAATGCTGATTTTCAAACCTAGAGAAGAGATCAGAAGTTAACATAAGGGATAACAGAGAAAAAAGTAACATGGTGAGAGGCAGGGTTTTGGAAGAGATCATAGTGGGAGGCAAAGGTAGTACCTATATTATAGTGACACTGAGATATAGAACACAGAATGTAATTAGAGGAGGGAGGGTTGGGGTGGTGTTCAGAGGAGGTGAAGACAGCAGATTGGTTTAGAGGAAGGAGGTAGGGAAATATGTAGCTGAGCCAGGTAGATAAATAAGGTACATAAGGAACGCTGGTAGAAGAATGCACAAGTCCAGGAAGTCTTCCAAAGAAAGAAGGAGTGCAGGGAAAAATGGGAGAAAGAGAAGACAGGCAAGACTAGGAGGGAATACTGGATGGCTAACAAGAAGGCTAAAAAAGGAGTAGCAATAGCAAAGAACGAGGCATTGGAGGCACTCTATCAACTCCTGGAAGGTAACTCAGTAGATGACACAAAGAAAGTATATCAGGTTGCAAGGCAAAAACAGAAAGATAAAGAAGGCAGTCAGACACCCTTCATAAGGGATGCCATCAACAACCTGCTCACCAGTCCACAGGACATCAAAGGTAGATGGAAGGAGTACTTTGAGCAGCTTCTAATGAAGAAAACTATACAGAAGCTGTACTTCCCCAGACCCAGCCTACAATGAGAGAAGAGCAGGAGCCCACCATAGAAGAAGTAAGAATAGCTCTAAGGAAAATGAAGTCAGGGAAAGCAGCAGGATCAGTTGAGGTCACAGCTGATGTGATAAAGACTGGGTGGCCCAGTGGCACATAAGTTAGAGTTGTTTCCTCACAGCAAGAGGTTCCCTGGTTCAAATCTTGGCTGGGGTGCCTTCTGTGCAGAGCCTGCATATCCTTTCTGTGTTCACATCGGTTTCCTCCAGGTACTCCGGTTTCCTCCCACATTCCAAAGACATGCAGTAAGTGGACTGGACACTCTAAACTGTCCACAGATGTGAGTGTGATTGCATAGTGTGGAAGAACTAATGTGTAAGGGCTAGGCAACTGGTGGTGAAAACCATGGCTGAGGATGATTGTTACCACATGGTAATTGTAATATCAGAAATTGGGTTTATTTAGAAAAGTGCTGTGAATGTCCAGCATACTATACAGGTAAAACAAAGCAATGCCTTAAGAATAGAATATCTAACCATTTATCAGAAATAAGAAGGGGGATATAAAATAATGCTTTCTTTAAACATATACAGAGTACAGATAATAAACATATGTTTAAGCAGACTCCAAATTCAGCTCCAGACAAGTGACAAGTGGAGTACCTCAGGGTTCAGTCTTGGAACCGCTCTTGTTTGGCATCTACTTCTCTGAAGTACAATCCAACATTAAGGGACTCTGGCTAACAAAGTTTGCAGATGACTGCAAACTGGGAGACCTTATTGAATCCCCAAATGATGTAGATATTCTATAAAAGGGCCTTACAGAAACAGATGCTTGGTGCCAGAGCCATGGGCTCAAGCTTAATGCCAAGAAATGTACAGTTATCCTGTTTGGGAAAAAACATGTACCCATTGCTACAGATCCCCCACCATCCCCAAGATTCTCACTACACCTTTCTAAACATACTGGAAAATATTAAAATACAAGCAAACACCCTAATACTGGGTGATATAAACTACCCTGCCATTAACTGGGAAAACTACTCGGGTACCAACACCTCTTCCCAATGGTTCTTGGAATTCATAAATTCCAACGCCCTGGATCAACTAATCCATTGTCCCACCAGGGGCTCCAATATCCTAGACCTGGTCATTACCAACATGGGAGATAATGCTCCACACCAGTGGTCACCCCCTTATTGGTCAGGTCTGACCATAAGCAAATCACCCTTGACATCCACATCCCACCCCTACCCTCCAGTAAGGAAACCTCTGTAAAAAAACTTCTCTAAAGCCAACTTCATGCTACTCAAGTCAGAAGTGACAAACTTCATGACACCTATGCAGACGGGATCTGAAAGTTTGACTGCTGAATCCTACACTAAGGCACTGTATGAGCACATCCACTCATGCATGAATCGTGCCATCCCAAACAGAACGAATACGCTCTCCTCCAAAAAAAGGAAACCAATCAGGTGGTCCCCTGCCATAAAACAAACTATACAACAGAAGGAAGAAACTGTTGCAGAAAATCCCAGGATGCAAAAAACTCCCTTACCAGCCACAGTAAGAAGCTGAGATGCCTCATAAAATCCTCCAAAGCTAGTTACAAAAATAAAATTGCCAAACATTCCAAAGACAACCACAAGGCATTCTATAGTTATGTCAAGAATCTAAATGGCAATGCTCAGATCTGCTCTGAGCTACAACAGAATGGCATTAAATATACTGATCCCAAGGATATTGTCAATATCCTGGCAGATTGACTTAGTGCCAACTTCACCCCCATCTCACCCCCTAAAGGGCCCATCTCAATACCAAAAGATTGCCAAATTCCAGTAATCATGGCCACACAGGTAGAAACTGCAGTCTCCAAAGCTAAGAATACAGCATCCATGGGATTAGATGACATCCTGGGCTGTGTACTACATGAACTACAAAATGAACTGGCACCTCACCTAAGTGTCATGTTTAATCATAGCCTCACCTCAGGCTTCATGCCCACTGAGAGGCACACAGCTACAGTTATCCCACTCCACAAGGGGGATCCACCTTGGATCCCGGCAACTACTGTCCCATTAGTCTGACGAGCCTGATCTACAAGGGCATGGAACGCATTATCATGGAACTTATGAACAAAGACATTGACAACCTTCAAACACTGGACCCCACCCAGTTTGGGTTCATGAAGGGCCAATTTTGTCTCCTGAACCTGAATGACTTCTTCAAATCAGTCTCCAGAGCTGTGGACGAGGGTAAGGTGGTCCACACAGCCTTTCTGGACCTCACCAAGGCCTTGGACACCATCCCACACTCTGGAATCATAGATAAACTTACTAAGCTGGGCATAAATCCCTACATCACTCGATGGGTTGCCAACTGGCTTATTGACAGAACCCAGACTGTAAAAGTAGCCGACTCCAAATCCAGCTCCAGACAAGTGACAAGTGGAGTACCTCAGGGTTCAGTCCTGGGACTGCTCTTGTTTGACATCTACTTCTCTGAAGTACAGGCCAACACTAAGGGACTCTGGCTAACAAAGTTTGCAGATGACTGCAAACAGGGAGCCATTATTGAATCCCAAAATGATGTGGATATTCTACAAAAGGGCCTTACAGAAACAGATGCTTGGTGCCAGAGCCATGGGCTCAAGCTTAATGCCAAGAAATGTATAGTTATCCTCTTTGGGAAAAACCATGTACCCATGAATTACCACATAGGTGGCAGTACACTAAACACTGAAAGTGTGATGAGAGACTTAGGGACACAGGTGGACAGTGGTCTCACCTTCGATAACCACATTGCCACAGCAGTCAGAAAATCCTTCTATATGACACACCTCATCACGAAGGGCTTTTCATCCAGAAAAATGGAGGTCATTGTCCCACTGTACTCATCCCTCATTAGACCCATTATAGAGTACAATGCCCCTTTTGGTATGTACCTCACAAGACATCTGCAGCAGCTGGAAAGGCCGCAGAAATACCTCACTAAAAGAATCACAGGCCTAAAGCAGATGCCCTGTGCTGGCCGTCTATAAAAACTCCAGCTATACTCTGTGGCATATCGTCTACTCAGAGGCGATCTCTGCTTAACATACAAGGCCATGTTAAACCCTGAGTTGTTGGACATGCTCCACTTAAAGAAATCCCAATCCCTCAGAGCCACACACTCCAGGGATCTAAACCTTGTCATCACAATGAACAAAACATGTTGGAGGGATAGCTTCCTGACCCAAAGACTCCCCATACTCTGGAATAGACTGCCCATACATGTCAAGCAGAGCACCTCCTTGGCCCTCTTCAAAAGGAACCTTGACGATTGGATGGGAGATAGGAAATTCACCCCGGGGATCAGTCACCCTGCTAGACAGGGGTCCAGGGAAGTAAATATTGTGGGGAGAAATATCCAGGGACTTGTTATGGCTAGGCTTGTATAGGCCCTAGGGCCGATAGCCTAGTACCAACCTACGAACCTATATGATTTTGAGTGTCATTTCTCCTAAAGTTTGTGGTGAAGACATAAGGTTACAAACTGAAAATAAAGAGAATAAGTGGATTTCGCATTTCAGATCACACCATCCACCAAGTCTAAATGGTGTAGTTAGTATAAAACCAGCTCTAAAAGTCTTAACCAATAGAATAACTTTTTTTTTTTTTTTTAAATTTATATGTTGAACATATGTAGAAAAATTGTATGTATACCCTTTTTAAATTAGTATATTCATAATTGTTTTAATTGTTTAATTGCTTTTTTGTCACGTGATTCATTATCTGTATACAAGAACTGAATTCATTCTTTGGTTGTCATTGCCTGAAGAAGGGTTCTACATATGTGAAAGTATGCCAGTACTAGTAACATTAAAGTTTTTTATACACCTCATGGTTCCAGATTACTTGGTTTTCTTACATTTATAAGCTAGAATGGCAGTATTGTCCATGCCTAAAAAATGTTACATACATGTATTTAAAATGTGCAAATGTAAATAAGATGTGTACTTGAGTGGCTATGTTACATATACAAGGATGCCAACATTTTATTTTTTTTTAGTTTTAGGTGCAATGGTATTCCTTAAAACTAATGAGTGTATATTACAGATGTATTGCATTATTGTGATTAATCAGCAAGTTGTCTGTTTGCAACAAAGTATCACATTTGCTCTTAGTTGCAATTTACACTGTTTCACTGTACAGCTGTTACATTATATCAAAAATAGCTATGTGCACCTAGATATGTCATTAGTTGTAAAACAGGAAATAAATAGTCAAATAAATAAAACCCTGACTTCACATTAAACCTGCCTGCTTAATTTATTTTGTAAAATAAATGAAATCACAATTTCACATGGAATGTGTCTTGTCTGTTTACTTATTTATGTATGTGGGAATGTAACTTAAAATTGTACTGGTTAAGTCTATTTAGAAAAAAAATGCCTGGATAGTCAGTATGAATATATATATATATATATATATATATATATATATATATATATATATATATATAAAAAGATTTCTTTCTTGTGAATTCATGGCATTTCACTTCCAACAGAAGGCATACCTCTCATAAGTATAGAGAGGGAAGTCCTGACAGAAACATTTAAATTGGTTGAAGCAGTTACCAAAGTCCAAGATAAAAGAATAGTGAACATTACCTTTACTCAAAAGTGTTAACAAGAACAATAAGGTACAAGTAGAAGACAGAATCCATATGGTTCTGAGATGACTGGTTACTCCCCAGCAAATTTCCTCTGCCTTTTCTCTTCCAGCTATCACAACCGAACAGATCATCACCACACTCTCCACATCTAAAAAAACACTGCATCAATGGGCCCCAATAATATCCATGGATGACTTTTTAATTTCTCAAAATATTTTGGGTTTCTAATACCATGACGGGAATGGAGCCCATTCCTAAGTCAAAGTATGATTAAAGTTCATGAAATTAGTATTGTTTCAGTCTCTGATGTCAGCCAGGAGTGCTCTTTGCAGCATACGCAATGTACCCAGTAATGACTCCTTCTGCAATCCATACGGAGTTACATGTATCGGTAACATATCTAAATACGATTGTGGATTCTTTTTTATGAGATCCATTGCTCCTACTACTACTGGAACCATCTAGATGTCTTTCTTCCACATTGCTCTTGTTTCTGCCTGCAAATCCTGATATTTTATGACTTTGTGTCTCTCTGTACGCAAGACAGTGTAATCACTAGCTGTAATGATTTCAATGATCAAGGCTACTTTTGCCTTCTTTTCATGGACCATTATATCTGGTTTTCTCGCATCTCTCTTTTGAACTGTTGGTAATGGGTAATCCCATGTGATGTAGTCTTCATAATTTTCTAGGATGCTTTGTGGCTTATGTTGCTAGTTTTTCAGCTACTTCAATATTATAATGTTTGCACATTCCCCAATGCAACAGTCTTGCCACATTATTATGCCTTCCAGTATACAGTTCTTCTGCCATTAGTATGTCACAACAAGGTGTGTAACTGTTTCCAATTCTGTTTTACAAAGCCTACATTTGTCTGTTTCTCCCACATGTTCAATGGACTTTGTAAACCAGTGTGTACATTGTCCAGTATCTTGGGTTGTCAATTTTAACCTTTCATCT
The DNA here is from genome assembly GCF_019279795.1 of Protopterus annectens. Taxonomy (NCBI): domain Eukaryota; kingdom Metazoa; phylum Chordata; order Ceratodontiformes; family Protopteridae; genus Protopterus; species Protopterus annectens. The sequence goes on along the minus strand of NC_056726.1, from coordinate 290,620,892 downwards.
TTTGGTTTGAATTCGTCTCTCCTTAACCATTCATGCATTCGATCCTGATTAACATGCAGTTCTTCCAGGAGTTTTCTATTCTTTACATCTCATGCCTTTTTTAATTTCTCCAAATCTTTTGGGTTTCTAATACCATGACAGGACTGGACCCCATTCCTAAGTCAAGAGTATGATTAAGGTTTATGAAATTAGTATTGTTTCAATCTTTGATGTCAGCCAGAAGTGCTGTTCGCAGTACCTGCAAAGTGCCTAGTAATGACTCCTCCTGTAATTCATATGGAGTTACATAATGACTCCTCCTGTAATTCATATGGAGTTACATGTATCGGCAGCATATTTAAATATGATTGTAGATTCTTTATAAGACCCATTGCTGCTGCCTGCTGCTACTACTGGAACTGTCTGAATATCTTTCTTCCACATTATGCATTCTTTATAGCTTGAAACATGACCTGTCAGGCCCACTAGAATCTGTTCAACCAGAGCCTTCAGACAGGCTTCATCTCTGTGGAATGGGGGACTGCAACTCTCAGCCCACTGCACAAAGGAGGACTATTAATTGAATCAAGAAAGTACAGACCCATAAGTTGGTCTAATCTTACATATATGGTCATGGATAGAATTATCATGGACTGATGAACAGAGATGTATGACATCTTAAGAAAAACTGGACCCATCCCTGTTTGGTTTTGTCAAGGGTAGATAACACCTACTAAACCTGGTGAACTTCTTTGAGAATGCCACTAGAGCCATGGATAAGTGCAAAATAGTGCATACAGCCTACCTCAACCTGGCACAGTCATTTGACATGATACCGCACTTGGGTATTTTAGAGAGACTCATTAATGTAGACACAGATCCCTGTGTCACCCAATGGATAGCCAAATGGCTCACATACAGAACACATTAAGTTAAGGTGGGGGAAGCCACCTCCACCAATAGGCCTCTTACTAATGGCGATTCACAGTGTTCTTAGTGGGACCTCTCCTGTTTGGAATATACTTCCCTGAAGTCACAGCAAATGTAGATGGCCTTTGGCTGACCAGATTGGCTGAGAACTGCAACCTGGGTACAATCAATGAATCCCCCAAATATGTAGATATCCTTGAGGAGGTTCTGACAGACAAATACCTGGTTCTAAACCATGAACTAAAACTCATTGCACAAAAATGCATTACACCCTTTAGGAAAATGATCATGCCTGAAAATTACAACATTGATAACTCGCTCTTAAAATTAGAGTAGACTCAGTGATAAGAGACTTGGGAATTCTTATTGACAGTAATCTGAACTCTGATCACCATGTGCCATGGTGGTGAGAAAATCCTTCTGTCTGGTGCAATAAGTAAGGGCAGGGCATCCAGACCTAAGGAGATCATAGCTCCACTATACTCAGCTCTCACAAGACCAATAATCGAGTACAGTACATCCTTTGGCATGTACCTAACCAGACATTTGCCAACAGCTAGCGTGGCCACACAAGTTCCTCACTAAAACAATACAGGGTGTAAATAACATGTCCTATGTGGACCACGTCAAAGCCCTGTCCCTGTATTGAGTCTCCTACAGACTACTGAGAGGTGATCTATGTTTACCCTACAAGTAAATCACCCATCAAGTCCTTATTAATCTACTATACATTCAGAAAATAAACAGCATTAAAGTTAATGATCTAAGAATCTAAACCTTGTCTGTGATATAAGCAAAACATGTTGGAGAAACCGATGTCTCACAGATTACCCTTCTCTGGAACAGACTCTTCATTAATATGAAACAGCACTCTTCTCTAATCCTATTCAAATGCAATTTGGACCAGTAGAAGGGAAATTGTAAATTCAGCCCTGGCTTACCACCTGCACCCTTTATGGACAGGAGCAGCTTATAGATACCCTAAGGCACAGGCACAGACTGGACACCTCCATGGAATTACTACAAGTTCAGATTACTCTGGGTAAGACCACCATTGATTCAAGTCATAGCAAGTTAGAGATCCTCCTCCATGAATCATGATACACATGAGTCCTACCTGCCCAAACTGGAGTCAATCCAAATACAGCCAAACACTCTGATTATGGGGGATTTCAGTTATGCCACCATCAACTGGGAAACTAACTCCAGCCTTAATTCACTTGAACAAAAATGCCTCGACTTTGTTAACTCAAATCCCTGAAACACATTGTTCAAACCCCAACATGACGAACAAACATACTAGATCTGGTTCTAACTAACATGACAAACAGATGCACCACCACAATTGTTGAACCCTCATTATTTAAATCTGACCACAAATCAGTCTCCTTCGAACTGACACTAATACCACAATTCACAAAGGGCAAAGACAGACTAAAAAACTTCAAAGGCAAACTATACCCTCCTATGGGAAGGTATAAATGCATTCCAAACTCCACCCCCCCAGCCGGAAGTGGCAACTACACCAAAGCTTACACTGAAGCTCTGTACAATCACTTGTATAAGTGTATAGACTTGGCTGTTCCAGACAGAATCAGATCCCCAAGAAAAAAACAAGCCACCATGGTGGACATCCAGCATTAACTAATTTTATAACAAATGCAAAAATTGCTATCTAGGAGAACTAAGGCAATGTCCCAACAATGGAAAAGCACCGTCCTCAGCCTCAGCAGGCAAATATGACAACATGTCAAATTCTCTAAGGGTAACTTTGAGAAAAACTTAGCAATCACAGCTAAGGATAACCATAAGGCCTTTTAAAGCTATGCTTGTAGACTGAAAAGTAAGACCAAAGAGTGTGCCAAGTATTTGACTAATGGTATCACACACACTAATCCCACAGTGATAGCAAGGCTGCTAGTGGACAGATTTGGTGAAATGTTCACTCCTTTTTCCTCTCCAGACTTATCACAAACCTTGCCCCCAACTTCCCCCCACCCTACATATCTGAAGAGCATGTCATTAAAGCCTTGTCTAAGGCAAAAAAAACACAGCATCTATGGCACCAAATGGCATCCCAGGCTGTCTTCTAAACAAACTCAAATATGAATTAGCATCTCCATTAAAGGACAACTACATCCACAGACTCAAAAAACATGTTTATTTCATCATGGTTTGGTGTTTCCTACACTTTAACACCACTCTGGGACTATTTAGAGCTTTTTAGATGTTTTTATACACCATTTCTGACTCAGACCACATGGGGTCTGGCATCTTGAAATAGTTCTGACTGTTTAGTCTGCCACGAAGTATCCCAGAATGCATTGTTTGCCTCCAAAATATTGCATCAGTTCTGCAACATTTTCCCTAAAGCCCCTGTCAGTGAACTGATTTTACAGGCATTCACTGCTGTGTTATAATCACCTACTTTTGGTTAAAGCTGTATCCTTTTTCAATGACTACTTCAAACACAAGCAGTGCAAATGCTACAGAACAGAATTGAAAAGTGCATTTATTGCTCTTTCTTCTTAGAAATGCTAACTTTATTTCTTTTATGAAGGCTGAAATCTAGTTCTTCAAGGTATCGCCCCTCCCCCTTCACACCTACCTTCCCTAGCTGTGAAAGAGCTAAGGGTAATTTGACCCATTATCTGCATGTGATTGTACAGCAGGTGACCAGACTAATGTACTGTTTTCTTGTCAGCCTTTCCTTCCTTACAGTGGGAGACTTTTGTTGCACTCCTGTCAAATTTAGAACCAAGCTCCATAGCACTGGGAGCAATCACTGTTTTGCAAAGCATCAAACTCCCACTTATTTTTCCTTCCTCTTTGGTTAAATAGCTAACAAATGATGCATTATAAACACAAAATATTTCACAGACTTGCATGATAGCACCCACATGCTTTTTTAAGTAATAATTTAAGAAAATTATGGTATTGCATACTTCTTGTAATCTGATGTAGTGTTGTCGATTAATTGTGACAGATATCTGCTTTTTATGTAATTGTAAAAATATGCAATTAATGTCTATGCATGGGCACTGCAAATTTATGCTCTTAGTTTTTGCAGCTGTTACTGTGCTTCTGCCTGTACTTTGTCGCATATCAGTAGGGCTATTCAGAAAAGTGAGATTATAGTTTGACATTTTTGCTAGGTTAAGAGTGGGCTGGGCAAGGCAGCTCTGACATCACAATGTGGGAGGTCCACTGGCTCTTCTGTACAGCATGCAAATCAGGCGGGGATTACATCACTTTGGGGGAGGAAACATTTCGGTAGCTAGAGCAAGAGCTCTGGCAGATGTGACATCATCATTTCAGAGTCAGCTAGAGGTTTTTCAACTTGGTTTTCAAAGTGAAATTAAAACAGTACAGAAAGGTAGGAAGCCTAACAGGGAAAACAGTTGAGTGGATTAATTTTTAAAGCTGCATGGGTGATTTTTCGAGGCTGTACCAATGGACAGGGACTAAAAGAGACAGCAGGTTGAGCAATCTGCTTTAATATCCCGTTGTTGTCCTTTAAGTACCCTATTTAATCAAAGCCTAACCACAGGCTTTGCTCCTGCAAAATGGGGAATAGTGACAGTTATTCCTCTACACAAAGGTGGCTTAGCAATAGACCCAAGGAATTATAGACCATAAGTCTGACCAGCCACATCTGTAAGGCCATAGAAGTATCATCATGGGCCTCATAAAGACATAGGTGACCTCCAAACCCTGAATGTGACCCAGTTCAGGTTTATGAAGGGCAGATCCTGCTTGTTAAACCTGGTGGATTTTTTCAAACGTGACAAGGGCCATTGATGATGGCAAATCTGTGGACACAGCATATCCCAACTTGATGCAATCCCACACTAGGCATTACCAATAAACTTAGCAAACTGAATGTGAACCCCTTTGTTGTAAGATGGGTTGCAAACTGCTCACAAATGGGTCACACACTTTCAAAGTGGGTGACTGTACATCAGCAAACAAACCTGTCATCAGCGGGGTGCCACAAAGGTCAGTGCCATGCCCCCTACTGTTTGTTATATACTTCTCAGAAGTTCAGGTCAAAACTAAGGGGCTATGGCTGACCACACTTGTGGATGACTGCAAACTGAGTGCAATTACTGAATCCCCAAATGATGTCAGTGTACTTCAGGAGGGTCTTACATAGACCACTGACAGCTGTCTTAGACATAGTTGCTAACTGAATGCAAAAAAGTTCATTGTCATTCCCTTCAGTAAAAACAATGACCCTTCACACTGTGACAGCATCCTTACTTTGGGCCATTAATCAAGGAGCCTCAATCCCCACCACTAGCACCAGTGAGGGGATGGCCACCAAGAGCAAGAGAAATTATACACAGTATTGCCAAACACAGCTCTCCGCAGTAAACACAATTTCCCTTAACAGCACACAGGGAACACACTCCATCTCTGGTGATGGACTCACTTTCTCTCTCCAGACCCCCTAACAACTCTGCCCTGACATCTTTGAGCACCATATCTCTGGTCCCAGTTGCTGACACACACACACTTCGATATTTACACACACACACACACACACACACACAAAAGAATGGCACAGATTTATCAGCTGTGTTGTCTTCTGCCTAAACTTCAAGGGTAACTGTTGCCACCAGTCACCTACACAATGGCTCCTGTGTACAGTTAATACCAATGGTAGGGTGTGACCAAAGCAGCAAGGTTTTCAGGAGCTGCCAGAGTGTCACTAAAATAAACATAAGTACTCTCAAGCTGTTAAAAAAGTATTCTGTAACGGATCAAACACAGTGAATGGTAATGCAAATATTTAATAATAAATAATAAAATACTTCATTACAACAAACACCAGAGTTTTCATCACAGGAAAGATAAGAAAAATAACACAGTTTGATAGGTCTCACAGATACAGATAAACACTGCTCAACTAATTTCACTATATTTCCTGACTAAGGTAAAGAATTACTAGTCCCTGATTATTCACTAAAGCAAGGCAAGAAGATAAATGCTGAGTTGATTACTTCAAAGGCCAGATGAAGTGTCTCTCCCGCTGTGAATGGTGGAGGTGTCACTCTGTGAATGTCTGCGGTAACTCTCTGAGAAAGTGTGAGATATCTGTGAGAGATCTTTCCCTCTCAGTTTCTATGGTTACTGCTGCTGTGAGTGTTCTGAGGTATCCCTCACTACTATCTAGAGAAATCATTGCAGAACAACATCATCTCGTGTCACCTGAATCTGTTACACGACATGCCCAGAGTTTTGTTAAGATGTGATGTAACATCTGAAAGTTATAAAACAATTTCAAAATTAACTGGCATGAGGTTAGTTAAATCTAACACTGTCTAGAATTCTTGTATATCCCCTCCCTACCCAGCAAGACCCACTGCTGATGCATTTTTAACACAAACATGTGAACAAATCAGTGTGAAAGTCAAATAACAAAGTTATTTATATAACTCCAGCTCATTATGCTAGCATATGTTACACATACTTTGCCCTTCTCTCCCTTGCACAAATGGCAGTACCTCATGTCATCACACACACTATCAAATTAACAAATATCCTATGTACCAATGAAGTGGCAAGGGATCTGGGATCACAATTAGATTGCAACCTTAACTTTTAACCACCTTGTGTCTACTGTAATGTAGCAAGGAAGGCTTTCTACATAGCACACTTGAGTAGCAAAGGCATCACCTCCAAACCAAAGGAGGTTACAACCCCCCCTGTACTTGTCATTATTCAGGCCCATAATTGTCTAACGCCCCTGTTGGCATGTACTGTACAAAGCACCTGCAGCAATTTAAGAGACCTCAGAGATTTCTAATAAACAAGATCAAGGGACTCCAGCACTAGCCTTACACAGATCGACAAAAGTCCCTGTCACTATACTCTGTATCATATAGACTTCTTAGGGGAGACTTATGCCTGGCTTACACAGCAACCTCTGACCCATACCTAATGAACTGTCTGCACATTCATAAATCAAATGGGACTAGAGCTACCTCTTCCAGGGACATAAGTATGGTCTGCAACATGAATATGATGTGCTGAATGGACAGATTTGTCTCCTGGGGACTGCCACATCTTTGGAATAGGCTACCAATTCATGTGAAGCAGAGCACCTCTATGACACTGTGCAAAAGGGCCATGGATGAGTGGATGGGTTGCCATAAATTCTTACTGGAGGTATTGCCCACAACCCTCCTGGACATAGGCAGTCATTACAAAATACAATCCCAGGATATTGACCAGAGTATCTCTGGTATTACATTGGGATGAAATGGCTAGACTTGAAATGACCTTTGGGTTGATAGCCTAGTAACCTCCAATAATCCTATATACCAAATTAATTCTAGTCCTAGGGCAATGATAATTATGAAAACTGGAGCATGAATGGCTAGGCTTAAAAAGGTTCTTTTGACATTAGCTAAATAACTTCTTATGATCCTATCAGGGGTTTCTACTGTGAGTTGAAAATGCATGAAACTTTTTGCCTCAGAAAGCTGTAAAACAAAAACGTGTTGGAATCCAGGCAGAAATACATATAATAACCAAAATCTGTTACAGTGGAATGTAGGAAATGCTAGGAAACCAATCAGCAATGAGCTTCTCTGTAGAAAATATGCACCATAATCAAAGTTTCATTTTTCTGATCGTGTTTATATCTACCAGCAGGGAAGATTGCTACTAAGAGTCTACATATGTTATGTACTGCCTGAGCAACATAAAATAAAAATAAATAAATACATTAAAGAAAGAAAGAAATTTGTGTACACATCGGCCTGAACTTTAGCAAGTAATCTCATTAAATGTGAGAGAAGAACAATCACAAGTGATGACCTTTAAATGTATGCAAACAGGTCCATGTACAACTCAAAACACAAGCTACTAGCACATCATTTTAGCCTTCATCTACAATCACCACTAATTACAACACAGAAAGCACAGACAGTGTGTGTGTGTGTGTGTGGGGGGGGGGATTCACAGCTGGGTTTCTGTGAAGATACTGAATACCATTTGTAACCCTCCTCCATGTCGTTATTGAAGTTTTGCTACTAAATATTTCATTTATGTGCAGGTATGTATGCATATACATATTTATTTAATTTAATGAAACCAAAAAGTAATCTATGTTTAGGTATAAACCATAAAGGTCCAATACACATGCACACAACCATCTCTAAGCTCTCCTGAATTTGCAGGATCATATTGAATTTGTTCTCAAACATTTGTTCCACTCCTCTTAAATTCAGAAATTAGTTTGTGTTAATAGCACCAGTAAGAGTACCTAATATGGAAGCTTTTCCCTAATAAGTTTTTCTTTGGCCATAATTCCAAGCTAAAAGTTGAAAGACATGACACATATATACACACACAAATTGTACTAACACATATGTAGCTATTTACCACATTGGAAGAGTGGGCCACTTTTCACTTTTTTCAGGTTCCAACTTCTTACAGAACAACAAAATAATAATGTTTATTACAGTCTTTTGCAAAAAAAAAAATGCTTATAATTAAAAGCGAGTACACTCAACAAAACAAATATGTCTGTAACTGTCTAATCAAAAAAAGGGGGTTCTACTCTGTAGCCATGGATACGGCGTTTCCCACTATCTCCATTACCAGCTTAGTGGATAAGGGAATCCTTAGGCAATGTAGAAATTGTCTCATGTTTTCTGACAACCAGTACATTCTCAAACAAACTGATATGGTATATGAATGAAGTATTTACACAATGTCACAGGAGGCAAAGCCCTCACATAAAAGCACTTCTAATGTAAATACAGTTGTCAGTAGTACCCATCACACACAATTCAAAGCAAACACATAGACTCACATATTCTGAGGCACTTAAATGTAACCGACCTGAACCCCAAAGACCTCCTAGAGAAAGTACACATAAACTCCCTCACCAACCATGAACATTGTCTTTGAAAACACCCACATCAACACATACATCTCATAGAACCTCTATTTCTAAGCCCATAAGGCAAGTGACCACACAATCCAACATTCTAGTCATTGGAGACTCCATTGTAAGACACACTGATGTCCCTCTCACCAAACTGAGTAAGGAGAAAGTCATGGTTGTCACTCGCCTTGTATATATTAAGAAGATGATAAGGCTTGGGTGTTCATTTAGTAGTTTATTGCATACAAACACATCAGGATGGATGGCAGGAACAATAAACGTGAATAAATTGACTACTACATACATACGTGCTTTCACTCTGGCTGCTGACTCAAAATGGCACTCTTGCTTGCACATGCTCAGTACTTATATGCATGTGCCCACTGACTGGAATGCTTCTTAAACATACATGACACGCTCTGATCAACAATGGTCAGCTGCTTATCAGGGGACCAGCATACGCCACATTATGTATGCACTTGGGTCACTGGACCACAAGTACCAGTCCAAGTGGGTATAAATGAACAGAGATGTACATCCCTAGACTATATGAAGAGAGACATTGTGGAGCTCTTGGAATGTGTGTCCCAGGCTGGTATGACCCTAGCACTGAGCAGCAATTTATCTTCTCCAATGATGATGCCACAATACGAACAGAAGATGACTGACATTAATAATTGGCTTAGTCTCTGGTGTCATTCTAATGGGGTGCAATATTTGACAGCTTTGAAGTAGTTGGTCAACAACCTCTCCCCTGTAGGCTTTCAAATATTAGCTAAAACATTATCTTCCCCATAGTGCCTTTTTTAGGCAACGCCAAACTGAAAGTACTTCTGACATAGCAAACCAAAACCAAGAAAATGTAGTAAACGTATTACTGCTCAATGCTAGGAGTCTAAATAAAAAACTCCACTCCCTAAAAGCTCTCTTCACCTTAGAGAATGCCGATGTCTGTGCAGTCACTAAGACATGGTCATGGAGAGCACACCAACAGTGCAAGGTTATAATGCCTTCCACATATTTAGACCAGCAACTACACAGACAGGGACTAAAGGTGGAGATGTCTGTCTACATCAAAAATAAATATACTTCAAGGCTGGTCAAACAGGACAATGCACTTGAGCTTCCCCATGTTCAAATCATCATAGGCAAAATCTAATATCACTTCCTTGCCAGCTACAGTTCCCCCCTCTATGAACCTGGAAACCCATACCATGTATTTAAACTTATTAGAAACACTAACCATCCAAGCCAATACCATATTCACAGGCAACTTTAATTACCCCACTATTAACTGGGAATCCTATGTGACACCAAACATACAGGGACAGAAATTCCTAGATTTTGTAAACACCAACTCCCTGAACCAGATAGTCAATACACCAACCGAGGTACAGCCATACTGGATCTGGTCCTCACTAATATGGGAGAATCCTGCACACCCCTTTCTGTAATGTCTTCCCTGATAAGGTTAGACCACAAAATGGTGTAATTTGAAGTAAAAAATAAAACATGAACCACCAGCTAAACTTGGAATATTCAGGAACTAATCTAAGGCTAACCTCCTGCTATTAAGTGATAACCTGGCAAAATGTCAAGCCCCCATAAACCCTGGCAATGCTGCTGTCTATGCAGATCTTTTCACAGAAATGCAGTACAAGCATGTTAATAGCTGCATAGAGGCAGCTTACCCACCAGGAAGAAGTACAGAACTAACTCAAAAAACAAGCAACCCTGGTGGAATCACAAAATCAATAGGCTGTATAACAGATGGAAGAAAATCATGGCAAAAATTAGGCGGTACAGCACCCAGCAGGATAAAAGCACTCTCATCAAACTAAACAAACATCTCAGAAGACAAATAAAGTCTACCAAGCCAAATCTGAGGTGAATATGGCCACCTAGGCCAAGGACAACCACAAGGCATTCTTTAGCTATGTCCACAACCTCAAAGGCAATACACAATTGTGTGCAGAGCTAATTGTAATTGGAGGCACCTATATGGAGCCAGGAGATATAGCAGAGCTACTGGCTGATAAATTCAGCTTCAACTTTACCCATCTCTCCCACTCAATCTTCCTTCAGGAAATACCATCTAATATAACTCCCCCTGCTATCACTAGGGAACAGGTCCTTAATACTCTCTCTCTCTAAGGCCTAGAACACTGCATTAATGGGCCCAGACAATATCCTAGGAAGACTTATAAATAGCATGAAACATGACCTATCAGGGCCTCTGCAACTGCTATTTAACTATCACCAAACAGATTTCATGCTGCATGAATGGAGAACAGCAACAGTCTTCCCTCTGCATAAAGGTAGACCATCTACAGACTCATAAGTGTCACTAGTCTTATATGTAAAGCCATGGAAAGAATCATGGAAATGATCAGTACTGATATAGTAAACCTCCAAACACTGGACCCAACCCATTTTGGTTTTGTCAAGAGCAGGTCATGCCTACTCAATCTGGTGGACTTCTTTGAGAAGGTTACCAAAGCAGTGAATGAGGGCAAAATGGTTCACATTGCCTACCTTGACCTGGCCAAAGCATTTGACACAATACCCAAATCGGGTATTGCTGACAAACTCAAAAGGTTGGTACAAACTCATATGTCATCCAGTGGATAGCCAACTAGTTCACAGACAGGACTCAAGTTCGGACTGGGGAGTCCACCTCTACAAAGAGGCCAGTCACAAGTGGAGTCCCTCAAGGATCAGTCCATGGACAACTCCTTTTTGGCATTTACTTCTCTGAAGTGAAGGCCAATGTTAGTGGTCGCTGACTGACTAAATTTTCAGATGATTGCAAATTAGGAGCCGTCATTGAATCCCACACTGACACAAATGTTCTCCAGGAGTGGCTGACACAGACAAATGACTGATATCAGAGACAAGTACTAAAACTAAATGCCAAGAAATGCATGATATATCCTTCAGGAAGTCATCTATCCCTGGTAACTATCATAGTCATAACACACCCATTATAGTTGACCCAGTAGTCAGGGACTGAGGGACACAAGTAGTAATCTAGCCCTTTATCATCATGTGTCTACAATAGTGAGGAGATCCTTCTATGTCTTGCAACTTATAAACAAAGGTATGGCATCCAAGTCCAAGGAAGTAATTGTTCCACTGTATTCATCATTCATCAGACCTATCATTGAGTACAATGCCCCCTTTGGTATGCATCTAACCAGGCATATCACACAATTGGAACATCCACAGAGGTTCCTCACTAAAAGAATACAGGGCTTAAGTAAAATGTCCTATGCAGACTGCCTCAAGGCCATATCCCTGGATTCTGTCTTCTACAGGCTTTTGAGGGAAAATCTATGCCTGACATACAGAGCAGTCAGACCCCACTTTGATGGACTTCCTGCATATCCGCAAAACAAACAGCACCAGAATTACCCATTGTAAAGACTTAACCCTTGCCTGTGATATAAATAAGATCTGTTGGAGAGACATGTATGTATCCCAGAGAGTACCCAGTCTCTCCTATCCATGTGAATGACAGTTCCTCCCTAACCCAGTTCAAGTGCAACCTGGAAATCTGGATGGGGAACAAGAAATTCATCCCTGGTTTGGCACCTATGTCTCTAACGGACACAGGCAACCTATAAATGGTTCATCCCCCAGGCCCTAGCTTATAAATGTTTCATCTCCCAAGCCCCTGCTAACACCTATTAAGGGTACCAGAACTTGTCAGAGATTCGGGATGCATGGCTAGGCTTAAAAATGCCCTTGTGGTCATTAGCCTAGTAAACACCAATGAACACACACACACACATACATACCAGTGTATGTAGAAATTGCTTCATGTTTACTGACAGACAGTTCATTTTCAAACAAACTGATATGGTATGTGAGGGATGTATTTACACAATGTCAGTGGAGGCAAAGCTCTCACATAAAAGCACTCCTACTATCAATAAGGTTGTCAGTAGCACACATGCTACACCCATCACACAGAATTCAAAGCAAACAAATAGACCCACATATGCTGAGACACTTCAATATAAGTTACTTAAACACCAAAGACCTCCCAAACAAAGTACACATAACAAACCCTGTCAGCAACATTGAGCGCACACTTTCAAAACAACACCCACATACAGCCACATCTCATGGACCCTTAATTTGATTGAAAAGAATGGCTATATAAAGTACTGGTACCTTACATTTAAAAGGAAGGTATTCATAGGGATAAGACAACACAACTATAACTGCTTGTTACTCTAGCAATTATGTGGCAGAGGTTAACTATTTTTTATCCTTAGCAGAAGATATGAGATTTTTAAAAAGGAAAATAACAGCGTGTAACTTTGCAAAATAGATGGAAGGCCTTGTGTAAACAGAAGGGAAGAAGGCAATAAGGAATACCAAGAAATAGTAAGTCAAGAACTTTGCAGCAGTGTCAAAGTTTAATCAGCTACCATAGCAGCTGCAGTGTCAAAGTGTAATCAGCTACCATAGCCGCTAACTTGCCCAGTTCAGAAATAATGGATGACAAAATAAGTAGTTCAGTGGATGGTTACATTAAGACATGAGTGTTACAGCTGTTCCAAATACCAGTGCCCAAAACGTTTGGGGTGCTGGTGGAGAAATGTGGAGCCAAGATGAATGACCTGAAACTTCACACTGTGAAAATGGTTGAAACCTATCAGTGTTCTAACAAGGCTGACAACTAAAAATAAATGAAAATAAAAAACAGGGCAGAAGTGCCAGTCAAGAACAGAGAGAGAGAGAGATGAACTATTAAATGACTCAATATTTATCAATGCAAGGTTCATGAAACTTTACAGACATCTGCATATGACTGGTCACAAGAACTACAATTTCAGGGAGGAAACGGTCAAAAAAATTCAGCAAGATTTATGGTCTCCAAAGCTGTCTTCATCAAATTTCTTATTGTTATAAGAGCCCATAAGGAATGGAGAATTAAGAAGCATATTCAACATGCCATCAGTAATAAAGTCCCAGGACTTGTTGGAATTCAAGGTAAGCATGCATCAAATCCCATCTACCATGAGTTCCCCGTTTAGGTGTAACCACTCACAGGAGAATACACTTTAGTTTGCCTGTACTTCTTTACTTTCAGAACTATTTAAACTAAGAAATGATCCCTTAGGCCCAGGAAAGTATAAATCGATTTTGTTCATTAACATATAGGCCAGACTTTATGCCAAAAAAGAGATTACTGCCCTTATTAGGCAAGCTAATTAACATTTTTCAAGCAGAGCTTTTGAAAGAAACATCCACACTTTAACATTACATACTTAATTTCTTGTCTGACAACTGTTACTAATATTATAAATGACAAGAAACTATCTTAACTTGTAACATTTACTGCATATACTGTTGATAATCAATATCTTATTATTGTATTAAAGCCAACAACCTGTAATGTTTACTATTGCTGCAACTTTATATCTCTATTTATCATGTACATGATGTGGAGCTTTTCTCCCTGAGCATCCACTGAAAAAGGACCTGCGTCCAGTTGGAATTTCCTGGTAAATAAATAAATCCAGCTAGAACCTCAAAAGGGAATTAATCACATTGATGTAACTGGATATGGCTGACAGTTCTCCAGAAGTCACAATTTGTAATAGATTTTGAAAAAGTTTCTGATATCTATATAAATGTAGTGCTTGAAGTATGAAAGCAATGTGTGCTTTAGTTGCACTTAAAATGTTCAGAACTGCACAAAAATTACATGTCTATGCCTACAAATCTATATAAACTTTTATTCATTCTCTACTTCATACTGGATAGACAAGGCAGGTTTCAATGCTTGTGTACACAACATCACCCCAAACTGCTATTGAATCCCACATAGAATTCTTGACAGGTGTTATAGATGGGATTAACTAGGGAAGGAGACTGTCTCTTATTAACTAGCTTTCCAATAATGGACTGTCTGGTGTTCTCCAATTCTCTAAATTCTTTTCAGAACTGTCTTGATTAATTAAGTGCATATGTATCCCAGTTACTCTTACTGTTAGGTAAACTTAAAAGCTTATTTTCCTTCTATGTTAAATAAAACTTCTAAAATACTAAAATACTTATCATATTGCAATACTTCGTACAACCCATCACCACCACCAAGAAAAAGCTGCCATTAAATTCCAGTTCACCATTGGAATTATTGTGAGATTGGGCTCCTGCATAGTAGCATTTATATCATCCCTGGGAAGGCCAGGATAACTTATTTGGGATAAAAATTTTCTAAGTTTTTTTTTCAATGATCCTTCTGCTAATACAGTAAGCCCACAAGTAGGTTTGAAAGATCAAAAGCCAAGTGATGTTTCTATGTTGTGGCAGGCATATGCAGGCAAAAATGCATACCACAGTCATTCTGCATGCTCCATCAGGTAACTATATATATATATATATATATATATATATATATATATATATATATATATATATATATATATATGGACCTTCTTCATTGTGCTGGCTTGGGCACTGGCTTTTAGCCTGTGTCATATATTTTGGGTACACACCAGGTCTTGTTCTACGTGGGAAAAATAGAGTCAGGCATATTGAATTGTTTTTTTTTTTCATATATGGATTTGCTATGGTTTGCTTTGAGGTTCTTTATAGATAATCTGTAGGTCTATTAGATGGCATTGGCCAAGTTAACAAAGGTCAGTGGAGTGGTTTCTTTACGGATAGTTTCAGCATTTTTGTAGCTTTACACTGTAGCAATCGGTTTGTTGCAAATGTAGCAAACAGTTACTACAGTTTACACCCTGTTCACAGAGCACTACAACGCTCACATTTTACTTGTTTTGTTTTTACTTGTAAACTGCAACAAACTGTGTGCTAGCAACAGTTGCTACAGTTAAGACCACTCACGGTGGTACAGTGCTGAGGTTTAACTATAAATGCAAAAAAAAAAGACGGTATTACATTAAAGACTGATAGGGATCGGCTAGTCCGGGGCTGTCAAACCTCTCAACTGCCCATGTTTTCAGAAAATGTGCAGATTCTTGCCTCGTTTTAAAAACAGAAGGAAAAAAATTGTGTTTTTACTTTTAGCTGCAGCAAACTGTTTGCTAGCAACAGTTGCTACAGCAAGACCACTCACAGCACTACGGTGCTGAGGTTTGTCTGCAAATGCAATACTGGCTTTTAAAAGCCGGTATTACATTAAAACCTGATTGAGATCAGCTGGGCTAGGGATGTTAGCAGGCCTCTCAACTGTCCAAATTTTTGGAGAATGTTCAAATTCTGAATTTGAACAAAGAAGGGAAAAAAAAAACATTTTGTTTTTACTTTAAGCTTCAGCAAACCATTTGTTAGCAACAGTTGCTACAGTAAGACCACTCACAGAGCTACGGTGCTGAGGTTTTAACTGCAAATGCCAGTATTACGTTAAAGACTGATCGGGATCAGCTGGTCTGGGGCTGCAGACCTGCCAACTGTCCAGATTTTAGCAGAATATCCATATTTGTGCCTCATATTTTTGGTCCCTTCCTCATAAGTTTTAAGTTTTTATGGCAAATCACTGATGATGAAGCCACAACATAACATACATTTTTTGCTTTTCAGACTTCATATCCTTCTGAAAAAATAGCATGCTATCACAAATCCTGTTATTCTAGCAACTTTCTGGGCTTATCAGAACAATATTTAAAATCTATCCTTATACTTGGGCAATTGTCTCCTCCATTTTTGTACCCTTTGTCCAAATTTCTTGTGCTAAAAGTTTATGAGGTATGCTGTTGCTGCTCGTTGTTGTGTCTTTTGGCTTTTCCCGGTTAGGGGTCGCCACAGCGGAACTCCGGTCCTCTAGTTATTGGCAGCAGATTTTTACGTGCCGAGTTGCCAGCTCTGACATACAACCTTCAACGAAGGTACGCCCATTCATACATCTCCACACAGAAGACGCTCTAGCTGAGAATCGAACAGGACGTCTTACTGTGAGGTGACAACGCTCGTAATATAAAAAAAAATTATATATATATATATATATATATATATATATATATATAAAATTAGAGGATAGTGAATCATGAAGTGCAATGGATTAGCAAGGAGGAAGTAAGGATAGCTATAAAGAGGATGAAGAATGGAAAGGCTGTTGGTCCAGATGACATACCTGTGGAGGCATGGAGGTGTTTAGGTGAAATGGCAGTGGAGTTTTTAATCAGATTGTTTAAAGAAATCTTGGAAAGTGAGAGGATGCCTGAGGAATGGAAAAAAGTGTTTGGTACCGACTTTTAAGAATAAGGGTGATGTGCAGAGCTGTAGTAACTACAGATGGATTAAACTGATCAGTCACAGCATGAAGTTATGGGAAAGAGTAGTGGAAGCTAGGTTAAGAAGGAATGTGATGATTAGTGATCAGCAGTATGGTTTCATGCCAGGAAAGAGCACTACAGATGCAATGTTTGCTCTGAGATTTTGATGGAGAAGTACAGAGAAGTTCAGAAGGAGTTGTATTGTGTTTTTGTAGACTTAGAGAAAGCATATGACAGGGTGTCTAGAGAAGAGTTGTGGTATTGTATGAGGAAGTCGGGAGTGTCAGAAAAATATGTAAGAGTGGTACAGGATATGTATGAGGGTAGTGTGACAGCAGTGAGGTCTGTGGTGGGAGTGACAGATGCGTTTAAGGTGGAGGTGGGATTACATCAAGGATCAGCTCTGAGCCCTTTCTTATTTGCAATGGTGATGGACAGGTTGACAGACGAGATCAGACAGGAGTTCCTGTGGACTATGATGTTTGCAGATGACATTGTGATCTGTAGTGAGAGTAGGGAACAGGTGGAGGAGAGCTGGAGATATGCTCTACAGAGAAGAGGAATGAAGGTCAGCAGGATTAAGAATATGTGTGTGAATGAAAGGGAGGATAGAGGAATGGTGAGGATACAAGGAGTAGAGGTGACGAAGGTGGATGAGTTTAAATACTTGGGATCAATAGTTCAGAGTAATGGTGAGTGTGGAAGACAGGTGAAGAAGAGAGTACAGGCAGGATGGAGTGGGTGGAGAAAAGTGTCAGGAGTGATTTGTGACAGACAAGTACCAGTAAGAGTGAAAGGGAAGGTCTACAAGATAGTAGTGAGACCAGCTATGTTATATGGGTTGGAGACAGTGGCATTGACAAAAAGGCAGGAGTTAGAGCTGAATGTGGTAGACGAGGGTGGACAGGATTAGGAATTATATTAGAGGGTCAGCCCAGGTTGGAAGGTTTGGAGACAAAGCCAGAGAGGCAAGATTACGTTGGTTTGGACATGTGCTGAGGAGGGATGCTGAGTATATTGGGAAAAAGATGCTAAGGATGAAGCTACCAGGTAACAGGAAAAGAGGAAGGCCTAAGATAAGGTTTATGGATGTGGTGAGAGAGGACATGCAGGTGGTTGGTGTGACAGAGCAAGATGCAGAGGACAGTAAGAAATGGAAACAGATGATTCGCTGTGGTGACCCCTAACGGGAACAGCCGAATGTAGATGACGAATGTGTATGTTTACCAATGGTCTTGGATCATTCTTCTAGTAACATATAGGAACTAGAGACGGTCTTGCAGTTTAGACAAGGCAAACAAAACTGCAATGGGAATAGGATATATGGACAGGAACTTATTGTGATCTCACAAAGTGGGAGGATGCTAACAAGGTGGGTGGAATTGTTGGAACATCATTACTGATGTCACAAAAAGGGAGCCGATTAACTAAGTGGGTGGTAGTGTTTTCAGCTTCGGTCCAAGGCAGAAATGTAGTTTTAGTAATGAGATAGTGTCCCTTTAATTTCTGACTAATGTAAAGTGCACTACAATCTGTAAACATGCACTGTAATCTGTAAACTACCTAACAAATTAAGCCTGCCCTGTTATGCCTTGAGTGCATTGAATAACTATCACTACCTATTATTTAAACAATAAGCCTGTAAAAAATAATTGTTACTTTACCCTTAACTAATGACTGAATAATGTAATTACAAATAAGTCTGTCACTTTACCCTTAACCAATGACTGAATAATGTGAAGTATTTTGAGATTTGACTGAAAGGTACTATACTGAACACATAATTGAATATGAATGACATATTCTGAAACTTGACTGATATTTACATTAGCATCTACTGAACATTTAAAAATAGTTGTGTATATTTTCATAACAAACTGGTGTATGTTATATTCTAACTGGTGCATGTTATTTTCTAACATACAATTGTCTGAAACATGAGAACATTTTGACAGTGTTTGAATACAAATAAAATGAAATCCATTTGAACACAGACTGAAATCTACTACTAAAACATAAGAACATTGTCTAAAAACATCCATACTTACTTTAAGCATTGAAGAAATAACTGAAATAGTCAATTTCTGTCTCACAGTTCTTTGCCAAATTTTGCTCTGCATTGTTCCATTCGCTGATGAAGTAAAGGAAGGCCTGCTTTTATGCTGGTGTCCTCTTTATGGTTAGGCCTTTTAAACCTTTTCTTTTCATTTCTTGTTTGATTGTATTTAGTATCATGTCCTTAAAATAACATAGCATTGCTTACTGCCCTTACTTTATTTACATGTTCCCCAACTACCTGTCTCCATAGGGGTCCCCAAGGATCCATCCTTGGACCCCTACTCTTCTCTGTTTTTACAAATAATCTAGCCTCTGCCACCACACATGGCACACTCATACAATACGCAGATGACTCGACCATCAACTGCTCTGCCCAGTCCCTACCCAAACTGCAAAAAGTCACACAGGAAGCCTTTTCCTCTGTTGAAACTTGGTTATCCGATGCCCAATTAATACTCAACCCAAACAAACTAAACTACTCATCTTCCAACCCACCAAACATACTCAAAACAACTCTCATTTTAACATCACAGCAAAAGACAACACCACTATATACCCAAATGAACACACCAAATTGCTAGGAGTGGAAATAGACAATAAACTAAAATTTGACATTCACATATCCATCACCATAACAAAAGTCCACAAAAAACTAGGAGCGTTATACAGAAATAAGCATCTTCTCACCAAAGCAGCAAAGATTTCAATAGCAAATTCCCACCTTATCTCCACCCTACTTTATGCCTCTCCAATATATACCAACCTAAGGCAATGCGATCTAAACAAGCTAGAGACCTGCTACAACAAAATTGCCAAATTCGCCACAGGAGCATCCTACCGTAGTCACCACTGTCTCTCACTTGCTGAACTGGGCTGGCTTGAACTCCCTCACCTCCTTCAATGGTATCAACTCTCACTCGCCCACAAACTAGTAAACCATCCACTAAATGTCCCATCCCTCCAGAATCTACTCCAACCCTATCGCACCACCAGACCACTAAGATCCAGCAACAAAAATCACTTGCAGATCACTAAAGCCAATAACTCTGCTGGTGAAGCACTATTCTCTTGCACCATAGCCAAATTATGGAACTCCCTCCCACCCACAATTACCTCCGTACCATCATGCACCCACTTCAAAACTTTACTAAAAGCGCACCTAAAAACATGCTGGCTATGCCCTTGCAACTCCCACTTTAATATTACCCACCACATCCAACCACTACCTTTCTTTCCACTCCACTAACTACCTTGATTACAGCAAGCTCAGATGATCATAAGCCTAGTACTTATACAGCAGGAACTTCTTATTTTAACATTTGTTAATGTCTGTTATGTACTTCACAGATAAAGATTCTAGTTGTCTACTGATGTACTATGTTCTTCATCTGTAAATATGTTGTAAGTAATTGCTATGCAAATTGTTAATCGCTATGTAATCCAATGTAACTACTGTCTGTTTATTTTAACTGTGGAGGTTTTCTCCCCGGGCCTCCGCTGAAATGGACCTACGTCCAGTCGGACACTCCCGGTCAACAAATATAAATAAATAAATAAATGTTCTGCATGAAATGCAGCTTTAACAACAATAAACTGGCAGCATTGCTTGCTGTACTGGTTTTATTTACATTTTTTTTACATGAAAATAAACATACATTTTTCTGCATGAAATAAACATTTGCTGCTAATAAGCTCTTGCAAGTCTGTAGACAAACTGATTCTTTTACATTGTTTTAATACAACACTTACTTTTGACATAATGTAATTTTTTAAATGGTACTGTCACACTGAGAATGTAACAAAAATGTTGATGTTATTTTCTTTCCAGGTGGATTGGCTTTATTTAAAAATCCAAACTCCAAAGGCTTGCTATTGACTGCAATTACCTTTGACCTTTTAAACCCTGATAGCTTGAAAACTATCATGAGTAATGAAATGTATGGTCTGCCATCCTTTTTTTATTTTGAAAATCTGGTATGTCACTGGCAACATTAACCTGAGCTACAGTATACTTCTGATTATCTTTGGGCTTGAACTTTGTAAATTACTTACGTCATTTGCCCAGTCATTAACCACAGTGGGCTGCCTTGTATTTGAAAAGCTAACAATATTTAAAATCAGTAACCTGTTTAGCTTCTGTGGAAATAACTGGAACTAAGTACCAGCTTTTACATGCTTGTGTTTCCATCTCCAGTATTGACTGCTGGGATTTACTGCTGCAAAATCAGTATTAAAATCCGTTTCTGTCTCACCACTAAAATGGACAGCTTTTCTAAGGTCTTGGCTGAGCAATTGCATTTAACTTGATAGTTGTAAATGAAAATAATGTAACACAGTGCATTTTTGCATCTATATACAATCAGTTTTAACTGCTGAACTTTTTACATTGTCTTGTGACCCTTAGATTTTAAAATACTGTTCAGTGAGTGAAACTGCACCCACTGTCTCACCATAACCGTTATTTTTTAGATTGTCAATTAACTTTTCATTAGTACTGAATGCTGCAATGTGTTATCAAAATGGAGGCCATATAACATAATTCAGCTTGCTAGACTGATTGTAATCTGAGCTCATATGCTTGGCAAACTGCCATTTCTATACGAAACACATACAGTCTGAAACTGATTACATAATGTACTTTTTATACATAGGATCTGAATTGTAACTGTGTTGCCACTTTTACAATGCAGCATTGACTTTAAATTTTACATTTTGTATTACGACATTGTTTATGCATTGCAACACTAATACAAAGCTCTTAAAACAATACTATAAAAAATTAATTTGCCAACTGTAACTGCAAACCCTTTATTCTGCTAATTAATTTGACTGTTAGTTCTGATATACCTCAAAACATAGAGGCATACGGTTACCCTTTTTCCTTGACTGACCACACCCAATATGTCTTTCTGAGGACTTCAGCTGTATCATCTGAACTGAAATTTATTTTATCTTTAACTCATAAATCTGCATGCTTCTGTCATAACCAATTCTTTAAAATCTGTATATTTGCACATATCTCTTTAATGAAATCTAAACCAGTATATACAGAGCTATTACATTTTGAACTGGTATCTGCCGTAATATTTTACTTTTTAAATTCTGACAAGACCAAACTTGTATCTTTTATATGTACCAGTGAAATTGATTTGTCTGTAAATAATGAAATAATTTTCAACCATGACAGATTTTTTATCTTTACAGCTAGCTATGGAATGGGCGTCCACGGTGGTGAAGCGGTTAGCATTGCTGCCTCACAGCAAGAGGTTCTCTGGTTCGATTCTTGGCTGGGGTGCCTTCTGTGCGGAGTCTGCATGTCCTCCCTGTGGTCACGTGGGTTTCCTCCAGGTGCTCCGGTTACCTCCCACATCCCAAAGACATGCTGTAGGTGGACTGGACACTCTAAATTGGCCCTAGGTGTGAGTGTGTGCACGTGTGTGTCTTCTGTGGAAGGTTGGGCGCCAGGCTGGCAACTCAACACTGTAAAACTCCACTGCCAATCATGAGCAGACCCTGTGGCGACCCCTAAAGCTGAAAGAAGAAGAAGACGACAGCTAGCTATGGAATGTATTTTTTACTTAGCACTGAAGTCTGTTCTCCAGTTACAAAATATGCACTTTGATTTTTTTTTTTTATTTCTCTTTAGTGCAATGTGAACTTAAGACATTGCTTGCGTGTTTGTATGTAGACTGTGTTGACATTTGTAATACTGCAACATACTTCTGTATTCTGAATTGTATGTATTATATTCTGAACATTTGTACGTGAAACTATACTACAACTGAAATTATTATGTTGAATTGCATGTGCTGAAGCATGTACATTTAAACTGGAGACCATACTGACTCCTGAGTGAGTCATTAAACCTTTTACGTTTAGACATATTGAACATTTTTGAACCAACAACCTTTAACTTTAAGAGATCATTTTTAAAATTAAACCAAAAATTTACTGACCTTTTAAGTGTGGCAATATTACTTGACATGTTTACATGCAAAAAAATTAAATTAAATAATTTAAACTTTGTTGAACCTTTAACTAAAAGATACATATAAAGTCTTACATGACTGTATGGCTTGGAAGGAATACGAGTCGTCGTCTGTAGCTTATTAACCTTTCTGTTGCTTTTTGATTTTTATGACGTCACTGAAAAACATGAAAGTCTGTGGAGATAATATTTTTTTATGTTCAGTATTATCAAAGCAGTGTTCCTTCAGGTCTGCTGAAGTTGTGTGAGGCTTTCCTGAAGGAAACACTGGTGCTGTGCAATTTAATGCTGCCTTAATGAGAAACTGTCACGCTGTAATTTTCAGATTATTCTGTATAGACTTTACAGCTCTATTTATGTAAAAAACACTGGTATGCTGATTGAAAAGTCTGTTATGAAACAGTTGCTGTTACTTTAAACTGTTAATGAAACTTTGAAGTCATTGCCATAAAACTGTACGTGAAAAAATTACTTACTGCAGCTGTTTTGTTGAAGTCTGAATGAAACACGGAGTGATGCACTTTAATGAAAACAGTGTTATTTATTGTCTGTAGAATACATGAAGTTGAACGCACTATTTTGTAGATTTGTATAGAACACACATAGTGTAACCAAGTCTGGAAATGACAATACCTTCACTGAAAGAGTGGTATGCTGCTGCGTTGTACTTCTGCTGTATAAACAGTCACTGTGAACTTAAGAAAACATGCTTGTACTGAAAAATGTATGTGAAAAGGTTCTGCTGCTTTTCTAGGTTATCAAAAGTATATATCTCTCCCCAGACAGCAGGTCACATCAGGCGCCATTGTAAGATTTGAAAATTCAGTACTGTACCTTAATTAGCTGGAAACACTGTATACGAGACTGAGAAATGAAAGTCTTAATTACCCAAGCTCGTGCTTCAATAGGTGTCAGTCTCTCCCTTATGAACCAAGTTTTGTGCACTCTTCAGCATGAATTCCCCAAACACTGTAGTTCATTTAATAAGGTTTTATTAGATGTTCACAATAGCCAAAATACTGTCTCCATTAACAGTTCTGATAAACAGTTCAAGTTGCTGTACATCATTCTGATTGTCCTGAACAACGTAAACTGACATAATCTCTAGATGACCTGATGTTCTTCATGTTTCACTGTTGTAGTCATCACATTTGGGTTATCTGCCTGCAGGTAGCGCTCAGTCAGCCTGAATACCAGAGTCTTGAGATTTCTGTGTCGGATGCTGTCGTTTTTTCCATGACGTCAAGGTGTCAGGGGTATAAAACATGCAGCCGACGCAATTACATCAGTCTTTCTTGCTGTGCAGTGCCCAAAGCAAAAGCAGTTTGCAAGTGCTGGTCGGCTGCCCACCTCCTGAAATTTTCATTTTTTGAGTTTCAGACCTGAAGTCTTCTAAATGATAAGTACCCCGTTGGGGATACTTTTTTCTTGCTCTAACTGATGTCAGAAAAAATTAATAATTGTCTTGCCTGTGGAAAGCAAATACCTCACAGAGATTTTCATTCTTACTGCGTCACCTGCTTAGGCCCAGACCATGACGTCCCTCGCTGTCGGTTTTGTGCCTTGTTAGACGCCCGAACTATTCGTCGTCAGGCTATTTTTGTCACTAAATTCTTTCGCTCTCAATCTCCATATTCCAAAATGACTTCAATAAGCCATCCAACTACCGATCTTCCAAAAAAAGTAAGGATAAAGACAGAGACAGACCGCATAGGTCCAAAACGGCTGACAATGCTACCGTTAAGCTAGTTGCCAGTCCACCGGCACTCAGTGAGGTGCTTTCGCAGCCCCTGATACCCACTTCTATAGATTCGCAGGCCTCTACTGAGACCCATTCGGAGTCTGGTATGTTGTGAAATGTTTCTTCGACTGTGGAACCTGCGGATGTCTCTACTTTGGATGGGTCCAGAGCGTTGTGCATGCACTGGCTTCTGAGGGTGTATTCAGGCCTTCCGATTTTCATATTAAACTGACTTAATTTCAAACCAAAAATACCGAATTTCTCAGGCCTAGAGATCTCACTACGCCTAGGAAACTGATGACCAAAGCGTATTCTCAGGCCCACATGCCACAAAAACAAATGCTTAGAATGGCTGAAGACCTCATTACTTTAATTAGGGGAAGTCAGCCTTCCCCCTTAAAAAGACCAAGAACTGGTTTTCCTTCAGATTCTTCAGAGCAGGAGTCTGATAACTCTGATCCTTCTGATTACCAGGACATACCCTTATCTACCTATGAGGATTCTGATGCAGAGGATTCCATTCCCTCTGCTTCCCCTCCAGAAGACTTTTCTTTTGGTGAAACCCTGCATACCCTAAGAGAGCATTTCCGCTGGGAGAGCCAGGACTATTCTCAGTCTAAAAAGAGACTCAGGGAATTTTTAAACTTGCCTCTGCACAGGCCTCTAGCTATCCCTCCTGTTCTGGAAATTGTAAATGATGTCTTCTTGGAATCCAGTCTTACTCCTGATACTTTGCTTCCAGCTCCCAGGAAACCTGACAGGTACTATAGAGTACCTGACTCCCACAAATTCCTCTAAGAATCCTACTGCGGATCCAAAGACCATTTCCCAGGGACCTAAAGGCATTAAGGCTACAACTGCCAAAAATCCTACCCCTTCGGACAGGGATTCAAGGCTTTAGACAGATGGGGTAAGAAGGTATACACCACTGCTACTCTTGCCATTAGGGCTTTAAATTGCCAGTTTCATATGTTAAAGTATCAGCAACATATTATGGAGCTAATTAAACAGAAAATGATGTTAATTCCTGATTGTACAGAACACAAAGATTTACAAGAGTTAATGCATTCTGCTAACCAAGTTGGTAAACATTCTTTGCAATGTGGGTTTGATGCCTTAGAAGCATCTTGCAGGGCTGCTGTCACTGGGTCTGTTCTTAGAAGGCATGCTTGGCTTAAGGAACAAACCTTGCCAGACCATGTCAAAGCAAAATTACTAGATGCACCATTAAACCAACAGCGTCTATTTGGCAATAAAGTAGAATTCGTCCTCAAAAGGATGGAGGAGAAAGCTAAATCTATGCAAACTGTTAAAGATTTCTTACAAGTACAGCCACCTAGATTCAGTAGGCACTGGCCTTCTAAAAACTGGTCTTTTCCAGTCATCCCAGGCCTTCTCAGTCCAAACCCAGGGGCAGTAGACCACCAAGACTACAGTCTCAGGGTATGCACAGATCTAAGCAATGGAGTGCTCCCACATCCAAAACAGGGAGTAGTAAGCCACCATCCTATGGTAAAATTGCGCAATGACTTATCCTTAACTCTTCCAAACCTTGCCCAAGTACTTGCACCTTTAGGAGGGAAACGTGCCCTGCATGCCAAAAACTGGGAGTACATTACCCAGGACAGATGGGTCTTAAACATTGTTTCCCAGGAATACAGATTCCACTTCCACTCACTCCCAAACCTAAGCGGATGGCCAGACCTTCCCCCAAAGCAGTGGGCAGAGGCTCAAAAGCAAGTACTTTCTCTTCTCAGTATCAAGGCTATTCAACCTGTCCCTGCAGAACAAAGGGGAGAAGCCTTTTATTCCAGGCTGTTTCTGGTACCCAGAAAAGAAAACTCTTGGTGTCCTATCCTGGATATGTCTATTCTCAACACCTTTCTGGTGGTTCCAAAATTCAAAATGCTAACTCTCCAACAGCTGCTTCCTATGCTAGCCAAGGACTCCTGGCTAGCAACCCTAGACTTAAAAGAAGCTTATCTGCACATCCCCATAAGGGAATCTTGCAGGAAATACCTATGTTTCAAAGCAGGCTCTATGCACTATCAGTTCTCTGCACTTCCCTTTGGCTTATCTACTGCGCCCAGGGTATTCACAAAATGGCTGACTCCAGCCATTGCATATTGCGGGCAGAGAAGAATTCATATTTACCCATACTTGGACGATTGCCTGATTCAGGCGGACAGTCAGGAATTGCTGCTACAGCACTTGACATTTGTAAAGAGACCTCTAAGTTCACTGGGGTACACGATCAATGAAAATAAATCACATCTGGTACCTAGCTAACAGATTGTATTCCTGGGAGCAAGCTTGAACACATCTTCCCAGATGTCATTCCTCACTCCAGAAAAACAAATTTATTTGACAAACTACTTCAATCTACTGGCCACTAAAACCGGCTAGCTGCAAGAAAAATACTGCAAGTCCTAGGGTTCATGTCCTCTTGCATTCTATTAATTCCATATGCAAGACTGCATATGAGGAAACTTCAATGGCACTTAAAAAGTCTCTGGTGTCAACATTCTCAGGACCTGGAAACAATGATTCCTATCATTCATAGGTTCATACTAGGCTATCTGCCCTAGGGCATTTATAAGCCTAGCCAGAATGTGTTTGGCTTTCGCCACCCATTTTAAATTTATTTTGCTATGCCCTTTTTCAAGGTTAGTATACTGTGCCTCTGTCTAACAGTGACACAGAAGTGATACCTGGGGTAAACCTACACTCTCCCATTCACTCATCAAGATTCCTCTTGAAGAGAGTCAATGAGGGACTCTGCCTAACCTGGACTGGGATTTTATTCCAGAGTGAAGGGAGCCTCTGGGTTATGAATCTGTCCCTCCAGCATGTCCTATTTATTTCAGTGCTGAGGTTCAAGTCTCTCGAGCACGTAGCTCGATGGGATTTGGATTTTCTGAGGTGCAGCATGTCCATTAATTCCGGGTTGGACATGGCTTTATACGTCAGGCACAGATCGCCTCTGAACAGGCGGTATGCCACTGAGTAGAGCTGGAGTTTCTTTAACCGGGCAGCATATGGCATCTGTTTGAGCCCTTTGATCCTCTTGGTGAGGTACTTTTGGGGTCTTTCCAGTTGCTGCAGGTGTCTGGTAAGGTACATCCCAAAAGGGGCATTGTACTCAATTATGGGCCTGATGAGGGATGAGTAAAGAGGCACGATGACGTCCCCTGAGGACAGAGCCTAAGGACAGAGTTCCTTTGGTGGGCAGAGGCCTGCAACCACAACAGGGGGACACCCTTTCACTCAACCCCCTGCCATCCAAACCCTAACAACAGATGCATCAGACGATGCATGGGGGGCTTGCATGGCAGGACAATGCACTGAAGGCAAATGGAGCCCAAAGCAAATGTACCTGCATATCAATCAAAAAGAAATGTTAGTTGTACAAAATGCTCTAACAGCCTTCAAAAGCCTTATTCTTCCAGGGCAAATATTGGTAAAGACAGACAACACCACAGTTATGTGGTACATAAACAAGCAGGGGGGAACCCATTCCTACCCACTCTGCAGATTAGCCATGGCTCTGTGGAACACAGCCTTGAGCAACCAAGTGGACCTGCAAGCTCAATTCCTGCCAGGCAAACTAAATTCACTGGCAGATGACTTAAGCAGAAATCTCATGGACCCACACGAGTGGAAACTGGAAACCAAAATATTCAAGCTTTTGAGAAACAGGTGGGGGGCACCAGAGGTGGACCGCTTTGCTTCCCCTCAGAACTATCAATTGAGTAAATATTGCACCAGAACTCCCCACAGCCAAGCTTGGAAAGTGGATGCCCTGTCCTTTACCTGGGAAAGCCTCTCAATCTATGCCTTTCCCCCTCTGCCCCTCCTCTCGAAGGTTCTACTAAAGATCAAACAGGGCAACCCAAGGACAATACTGATTGCACCAGACTAGCCACGCCAGCACTGGTACCCTCTTTTGTGCAGTCTGACAGTAGTGCCACCATGGCACCTGCCTCAGACTCCTTCCCTGCTGTCCCAGCAGGCGGGCCAGATTCTGCACCCTCATCTACAGACCCTGAACCTAGCAGCCTGGCCCATCCCCTGAACTCATCACCAGCAACCCTCAGTAAGCAGGTGCTGGATGTCATTCTTGAGGCAAGGAGGCCTAGTACTAGAAAATCCTATTCAGAAAACTGGAAAAGATACTGTTCCTGGAGCCAGTCTCAGGGAATGGACACAACTGTGCCCAGCTTACCTCATATACTAGATTACAACAGAAATGCTCCACAAAGGCCTAACCTTCTCTTCAATTACGATTCATGCCTCTGCCATCTTAGCTCATTATAATACTGAGCCACCCCTATTCTCTCATCCTCTGGTCAAACAGTTCCTGAGAGGAGCCGAAAATTTAAGACCCCCCCAGGAGAGCTCCCACTCCAGCCTGGGACATTAACCTTGTATTGGAAAAGCTCACGCTTCCACCCTTTGAACCTGTTGCTACAGCAGAGTTAAAATTCCTCTCATGGAAAACAGCTTTACTTCTAGCCATCACTTCAGCAAGAAGAGTGTCTGAATTGCAGACCCTTATGGCCGTGGAACCCTTCATTATCTTCCATGCGGACAGGGTTTCCCTCAGGACTAACCCATATTTTATGCCCAAGGCAGTATCTAGTGTGGCTTTAAACCAGTCCATTCATTTGCCAACCTTTTTCCCTAACCCTCAGAATAAAGGGGAAAGGATCCTGCACTCCCTGGACGTGCACAGGCAACTTAGGTTCTATATGGACAGGACTAAGCCTCTCAGAAAATCTGACCAGCTGCTAGCCAGCTTTGCTGCAGGGGCAGAGGGCAAGGCCATTTCAAAGCAAACCATTTCTAAATGGATAACACACTGCATCCATTTCTGCCACAAACACCATGGGAAACCTACCCCACAGGGATCAGAACACATTCCACTAGGGCTACATCAAAATCTACAGCATTTCTCAGGGAGTCCCTACCAGGGACATCCTGGAAGCTGCAACCTGGAGCTCTGTACACGCTTTCACCAAGCATTACCACATACCTATCTTTTCTAAATCCAGAGCTGGATTTGCCACAGCAGTCTTACAGGGCCTGATTGCCAGCCCTAATGCTTCTTAACTACCTCCACCCATCCTCAGCTTTGGGAATCAACCCAGATGTGATGACTGCAACAGTGAAACACGAAGAAGATAGTACAGTTGTGTAGACTTACCATAAATGTAGCTGTTTGAATGTATTCATTGTTACAGTCCTAGTTACCCTCCCTCCAGCTCCCAGTCTTATCTTTACTTATACCCATCCTTTTTGTTTGGAATATCTTATATCATTGGTATTTGCTTTTTGCTGGGGGTGTTCCATACCATGTAACTGCTTCCTATTTTGGGGGCACCTGAAATCTGGGGCAAGAAAAACTGATGTAATGGCGTCGGCTGCATGTTTTATACTTCTGACGACCTGATGTCATGGAAGAAGTGACAGCATCCGACGCAGAAATCCCAAGACTCGGGTATTCAGGCCGAATGAGGGCTACCTGCAGGCAGATAACCGAAATATGATGACTGCAACAGTGAATACACTCGAACATCTACATTTATGGTAAGTGTACACAACTGTACTTTTTCTGTACTCATGTTCAAGTGTTAGACATCTTCTCTGAAATAACAGGTTGAATGAACTTACTAACCTTAACTGCCCTGCTATCCTGAACACAGCATATTATATTCCCTTTTTCAGTAATTTTCCTCTATTGACTATATCCACACCGCTAACCTTAATCCTCAAGCTACATCTTGTTTTTTAGTTTACCTTATCTCTTGATTTTTTCCTTGAAAAAGGAACACAACAAGAACTGTCTGCAATCTTCCCTTGAGAAACTGTTATTTCAGCAAGATCAACATTCAGTGGAAAATTCTTTGTTTCTGCTTTCTAAATGTACGCATAAATGAAATACCATTTTCTTAGTTAGCAAGGTCAACATTCAGTGAAAGATTCTGTTTCTCCTTTCCTAAAATATAAATGAAACATCATTTCTAGGCCTATTTTATTCTTTATGCCTGAAATGCCTAATAGCTACTGTACAATGAAAAAACTGAGCTAACAGCTGTCAAGAAATTCACCTAGATAACAATTTTTGAGATTAATTTCTTGGCATCCATTGTGAGAACATATAATACACGGATATGATTAGTGACACAGTCATAATTCTTTGTTTGCATGGAGCTTTATGTGCTCCATGTACTAGAAAAATAGTGTAGGGAGTGTGAAAGCTGGTAAATCACTTTAGTGCTGTCTAAAAGACAGCATGCAGATACAAAGTGCCCCTCTGTACAACTAATGGCTTCAAAATATGTTAAGACATTTTTCTCTGCCACATCTTTTATTTACATGCATGGCAAAGTCCTAGAAGCTATATATATATATATATATATATATATATATATATATAAAAAAAAAAGCCTACTTCGCCTTCTACTATTTTTTGCCAGCAGATACGGTCAGGTATCAATCCCTAGTAAGTGACCTGATGTTAACAGTACTTAGGGTTGTTTAACAAGCTCGTCTTTTTCTTGTTTTCAGAGAGTAATTATGGTGCTTCATGCCCTACACATAGGATTATGATTACATCTCAGATTGTAATCCTCGTATTTATATGTTCCATACACGGATGCCATGAAATGAATCCTGGCATCTGTATTAAGAGCACATAATAATCTAGTTACGATCAGGGAGAACTAAACATAATTCTTTGTAGAGCATATGGTTCATGTACTACCCATTCCAGAAAAAAGGTCAATGTGTGGGAGCTTTTATTAAACCAAGTGCTGTTACAATCAGTCCTCCTGCTTAACACGTTTCTTTCCCTCAAATTTGAGTGTAATCTCCACCCTCTGTGCAAATTAATAAAATATTATATTACAATCGCAGGTTGTTACCTCACAGGTAGTTCTGCGCAGCTTTGGGCATGGCCTAACTGACTGGCAGGTGAAAAACGAGTTTGAGTGAAAGACATGCTAATTTCCATTCTTGATACTGTGTCTAATCAGTAAATCACTACACAAATGTTCCCAAAACAACCAGAATTACTAACGCAGTTATAAGTCCAAAAGAACACAAGTAATAACTGGCATTCATTGCTAAAATAATAATGCATATTTCCACATTCTACATACTGTGGAAACACAAACAGGCATCAGCATATGAAACCGGCATTAGTAACGCTCCCAAAACAACAGTTATACTGCGTATAGTACACAAAGTCCAAAATAATATAAAGTTCCCAAAACACAAGTAATAACTGGCATTAATCGCTTAAATAATAATGCATATTTCCACATTCTACATACTGTGCAATCACAAAGTCCAAAACCTACTAGGCATCAGCCTATGAAGCCGTCAGTAAGCGCAAAAATAATAACACTGTAATTTGAGAACTCAGACTGCATCTTTGCGAGTATGTGTATGCATCACTGCGTTCTCATTCAAAGAGCGGTCACTGTTGCATCACACATCATGCATTATACATACATGTGCAATCGTTCATGGATAAGTGTGTGTCTCTGTCAGCAGATGGAACATATCCTTTGCTGATTTATGTTACACAGAGAGAGTAGATAGTCAGTTACCCATCTTCTCTACAGAATTTGTACAAACAGATGAGAGAGGCTTACTTCTGAACTTGCATTTGTTGTACAGTGTTGCTTTTATAGTTGGACTCATTAAAGTGTATGGCATTCTTCTTAAGACGTTGACAGCTGTTTTCCCCAAGTAAACAATGACAGTATAACTGGCTTAGTTAGTTGTGGCAGAGTCTGATAGAGTTATCAGTGTATTATTTTTTGAGTATGTGAGTGAAAATGTATGTTTTAGGTGTGTGAATAAACAACTACATTATGCTTACCACCTGTCCCACTTTGCGAGGGACAGTCCCTCTTTTGGCAGTTGTGTCCTGCAAAATAATTGGAAAAATAGCAAATGTCCTGAGATTTTAGGACATATGTCCTATATTTTCTTTAATAGTTGCATAAAGCAGCTATACTGTATCTGAAAGACTTAAATATTATAAGAAACAGAAGAAGGCAAAAAAGTGAAGTTCTGTTCTTTGTACAGGCCGTGGGTATGTTTTACCCTGTAAAATCTGACATTTCCACAAAAAATGTCCCACTTTGGGCATTTGAAAAGGTGGCAACCCTAAACTACATAATTGTATGCTTTGAATATTCATACCAATGCTGCCTTGCCACGGCGAAGTGAATATTCATGCGGGTGTGGGGTCCGTGCGGCTGAAGGCGTGTTTGGGGCGGGATTTGCTACTGCGCATCCTGTGAAGTACTACACTTGGTGATTACCGAAACCAGAATGCGAGCTAATTAAACCAAATGTACCTTTCAGTCCTCTTACCTCGAGAACCAGAACATTTTAAATTAACTGGAGAAGTTGACAGAACAATATAATGATAATTAAGACGCATTTCTTTTAGTAATAGCAGCTTACAACTCTAATGCATATCATTTATTTATTAAAAGCAATTCAAAACTTTTTATCCCCCAAATCGCCAGTTTTAGGACAGATTAATACGGACAGAGCAACATTTTTAGCTAATTTCAGGGAAAGTTGAAGGGTATGGGTCATCCACTCTCTAACCCAGCCTAAGATACCTTTTCAAAGTGTTCTAACGTTAATTGCCAAACGGCTCTTCTGAAGCACTAGGAATCAGCTTTGAAATACATTTTAAATAAATAAAATTCAGAAAGCTAATTTTCAAAAGCAAAGGGAAAACAGTGACGCAAGGATGCACATCACTGACGATAGTAGTCTGTCGCTACTTACTTTTAGACCAATGTGTTTACTACTGAAATACCTTTGACTTAATGTTTGTACAAAGCAACCGGCAAACACGCTTTGGGCGATAGTGTAGTCTACTGGCTCACGTTCAGTTCTGCGCAGGAGTGGGCGTGGCTCCAGCGAGTGGCGTGAAAAGTTGTATATGAAATGAGGCATGAATGATTGATCATCATCATCTTCTTTCGGCTGTTCCCGTTAGGGGTCGCCACAGCAGATCACCTGTTTCCATTTCTTCCTGTCCTCTGCATCTTGCTCTGTCACACCAACCACCTGCATGTCCTTTCTCACCACATCCATAAACCTTATCTAAGGCCTTCCTCTTTTCCTGTTACCTGGTAGCTTCATCCTTACCATCTTTTTCCCCAATATACTCAGCATCCCTCCTCAGCACATGTCCAAACCAACGTAATCGTGCCTCTCTTGCTTTGTCTCCAAACCTTCCAACCTGGGCTGACCCTCTAATATACTTTTTCCTAATCCTGTCCACCCTTGTCACACCCAGTGCAAATCTTAACATCTTTAATTCTGCCACATCCAGCTCAAACTCCTGCCTTTTTGTCAATGCCACTGTCTACAACCCATATAACATAGCTGGTCTCACTACCCTCTTGTAGACCTTCCCTTTCACTCTTACAGGTACTCGTCTGTTACAAATCACTCCTGACACTCTTCTCCACTCACTCCATCCTGCTGTACTCTCTTCTTCACCTCTCTTCCACACTCACCGTTACTCTGAACTATTGACCCCAAGTATTTAAACTCATCCACCTTTGCCACCTCTACTCCTTGCATCCTCACCATTCCTCTATCCTCCCTCTCAGTCACACACATATATTCTGTCTTAGTCCTGCTGACCTTCATTCCTCTTCTCTCTAGAGCATATCTCCATCTCTCCAGGGTCTCCTCCACCTGTTCCCTAGACAGTGACATCATGCATTGAATACTTCCAACTGACGTACAACAACGGGGGAGGGTTTTGGGCGGTGCTTGCTACTGCGCATCTGGTGAGCGCGTACAGAACAACATTGCCAATTTTCCTTCCTATTGAGTACATATAATGGCTAAGAGCTACCAGACCATGCAGCCTACACAACTTAGTATTAATTTCCATTTCACTGAAATTAAACATTTACTAGGAGCGCTATGTAACCTTAAATTGCAGACAATATTTCTACTACGTAACGTTGAAAACGGAAAAGCTGCAAGATACTTGTATAATCCTCCAACTCGCTAGTACTCATACCTCTTAACAACCTGTTAGCGCGAGAATTCTGGATAAAACCAAAGATAGTGGTAAACAAAGATCCAAATCAAGAACACAGTTTTAAATATTGCTCTTATACGAATAACACGTTAACACGAGTTATTCCATAGAATATAAGGTCTGAAATTCAAATGTCGGTCATTATTTAACATCTGCATAAAGCCATAAATTGCATGAAAAACAGAAGACATTGTGCAAAATTTTCGCTAAGACACATCAAAACGGTGTACTCCCGGGGTGTAAGAATCGCTTCCGTTTCCGAAGACTATCTGAAACTTCCGGCAACCCTTAAGCAAACGAAAACAAAAATGGCAGCGCCCGAGTGTAAACATGCGAGTCAAGAAGTGAGGTTCAATTTTAGGGCTCCAGAAGGCTTTGTCGGTGAGTGACTGGGTGTGAATGTAACCTGGAGTTATTTTAAAAACAGTGGTAGTTAAATATATTGTTGTGAAATTATATATTACTTATTAAGAGGAGTGCTTACACTGAAATGCACAATGTCTTAATTACGTATTCCAAGTGGTGACTAAATGTCTGACTTACTAATGGATTTTGTTTAGTGATTGTTTAGATGAAGTTCTTGGGTGTTGGCCTTTCAGTGACATTTGCTGTTTAGGTGTGTTTTTTTATCTCCGAGTTAATTACTAGTGTTGGACACAGTTAATTTTATTTGATTTTTGTCTTCAAGCTATGCCCCTTTTCACTGTAGTTTTGATAGTATATTGAGGACTGATATGAAAAGCAAACCGAATAAAGTGCATTTATGATATTGCCTGGAAATAAACCTTGATAGAAGTTGTGTTTTTACTTGCTACCCCAATAACAGTCTAATGTGATAGCATACATATTTTCAAGTAGTGCATCTGGTGCATTTGTTTCTTATTGCATTTTTTTATTATTGTCCCTGATTCTTAAGGTAACCGGGTAAGAGTTGCTGGGGCACTTAAACTTCTTTAATTTTGCATGCATTCTTGATGTGGTGACTGCCACCACTTGCAGGGTAAAGTGGTATTTTCATCCTTTTGCTTTTTATAAGCATTTGACATCAACATAAACAATTTATTTGCAAAGAGTGTCATGTTACATGAGTTTTATAAGTATGATTTTGAAGAGGTAGCAGAAAAAAATACAGTCCATAAATTAAAAAAAAATCCTTGGCTATGATTGTTAAGGAAGATTGGTAGCTAAAGAATCTTAGTTGAGGTTCGTGGTAGCTGGGTTGTGTACATTAGCAATGGCACAAATTATTCAGACAATATGTATAGTATAGATATTTGGAGAACGTGTTTACAGCATGCAGGCAGCATTTTGGTTAATGTGAGTGTTCTGTCTCCATCTTTAATGGCTTGCTATCATGTAACATTTAAATTGACATGATCCATGGCTACAAGACTTAGTCTTTAACTTTTTCATAAAGAATTGGGATTTTTATTTATTTTTATTGTATTTCATTATTATCATTATTTATTTATTTTTTTGCTTCTGGAGTAATCGAATATCCTCAGTGCTCCCTCTGTGGTTGGACCATCTAAGTATCTGTTGTGCCCTCCTGTTTTGATGCAGGCACATTTTCCCTTTGTTTTTGTCAGTGCTTGGTCTTGATGTTTTGTTTCTTCCTGCCCCTGTGCACCTTCGCTTGGGATGTAAATTAAACCACGTACTCTGGTGACCTCCTAGTACTGTTTGCCAGGAAAATGACTATATTCCTTTAGAACATACTCCAAATCGACTTTACTGCTGTAAGATAGTAAGTTGTGAAAGTGCATCATGTGTGCCTAATTTAATAAATTTTTATAGGTTCATATGTGTTTACTAGTATAACAACAGCAAACGCACTTTTAAGCCAAGCCATAAGTGTAAGCAGGGGCTTGGGTGATGAAACATGTACAAGCAGTGGCGTGGGAGATGAGCCATTTACAGGCTGCCAAACCAGGGATGAATTTCCTGTTCCTGTCCAGTTCTCCAAGTCACAGTTGAATTGGGTTAGGGAGAAACTCTGTTTCACATGGATGTGGAGCATGTTCCAGAAAAGAGGTAGTCTCTGGGATACATACTTGTCTCTAGCAGGTCCTGTTTATGTCACAGGCAAGGTTTAAGTCTTTAGAATGGGTAATTTTGGCGTTTTGTTTTGTGGATATGCAGGAGGCCTATCAGGATGGGGTCTGACAATGCCTTGTATGCCAGGCATAGATCTCCCCTAAATAGGCTGTAGACAGAATACAAGGCTAGAGCCTTGAGGTGGTCTGCATAGGACATGTTAGTTATGCCTTGTATTCTTTTAGTGAGGAGCTTCTGTGGACATTCCAATTGTTGGATGTGCCTGGTTAGATGCATACCAAAGGAGGCTTTGCACTCGGTGGTAGGTTTGATGGATGATGAATACAGTGGAACAATGACTTCTTTAGACCTTGATGCCATACCTTTGTTTATAAGTTGCGCAGCATAGAATCATTTTCTTACTACTGTAGGTACATGATCCCTAAGTCCCTAACTGCTCGGTCAGTTCTTAAGGTTGTGTTGTCAATATGATAGTTGCGAGGGATGGATGACTTATTGAAGGATACTTGTATGCATTTATTGGCATTTGGTTTTAGTCCATGGATCTGACACCATCTCTGTCACCCCTTTCAGGAGAACATTTGTATTAGTGGGAGAGTCTGTGACTGTTCCTAATTTGTAATCCTCTACACAGTTAATCAGCACTAGGACATTGACATTGGCCATGATTTCAAAGATGTAAATGTCAAAAGGAGTGGTCTTGGGACTGATCCCTGAGGGGCTCCCACTTGTGACTGACCTCTTTGTAGAAGTGGACTCCCTAATTTTAACTTCCTGGGCCCTGACTCTGAGCCAGCTGGCCGTCCACCAGGTGATAAATGCCTTGGTCAGGTCAGATTAGGTAGTATGAACTGTTTTGCCATCCTTCATTGCTTTGGTGACTTTCTCAAAGAAGTCCACCAGGTTGAGTTGTCATGACCTGCCCTTGACGAAACCAGTTTGGGTTGGGTACAGTGTCTGGAGGGTTCCTATGTCACTATTGATAATTTCCATGACTTTGCATACAAGACTTATAGGTCTGTAGTTTCCGGGGTCTATAGATGGCCCACCTTTGTGCAGAGGGATTGCTGTTGCTACTCTCCATTCGTGAGGCATGGAGGCTACAATTAAGTAGCAATGCCAGAAGAACTGCCAGGTCATGTTTCATGCTGTTTAGAAGGTATCCTGGGATATCATTTGGGCCCACTGACACAAGTGTTCCTGGCCTTGGAGAGAGCATTGAGGACCTGTTCCCTAGTGATAGTAGGGGAGTTATATTTGATGACCTTTCCTGAGGGGGGAGAGAAGGGCAAAGCTGGTGCTGAATTTGTCTGCCAGTAGGTTTGGTAGATGATCTGGCTCAGTATATGTGGCTCCATTAACAATGAGCTCTGCTCACAATTGTGTATTGCCTTTGAGGTTGTGGACATAGCCGAAGAATGCCTTGTGGCTGTCCTTGGCCTGTTAAGCCACATTTACCTTAGATTTGGTAAGCCACATTTACCTCAGATTTGGCTTTGGTAAACTTTATTTGTCCTCTTAGTTGTTTGTTTAGTTTTATGAGAATGTTTTTATCCTGCTGTGTGCTACACCTCCTAAGTTTTGCCATGATTTTCTTCTTCTGTTATTCATTCTATTGATGATGTGATTCCACCTGGCTGGCTTGTTTTTTTTTTTTTTTTGAATTAATTCTGTATTTTTTCCTGGTGGGTACAGCTGCCTCTTTACAGCTATTAACATGCTTGTATAGGGTTTCAGTGAACAGTTCTGCTTAGGCTGCAGTGTTCTCGGAGTTTATGGGAGCTTGACATTGCCAGGTTATCACTTAATAGTAGCAAGTTAGCCTTAGAGTAGTTCCTGAATATTACTGGGTTAGCTGGAGCTCCAGTTTTTATTTTTATTTCAAACAAGACCATTTTTTGGTCACATCTTACCAGAGAAGACATTACACAAGGGGGTGTGCAGCAGCCTCCCATATTAGTGAGGACCAGTTTCAGTATGTTTGCATCCCTGGTCGATGTATTAATAGTCTGGTCCAGGGATCTCTGGCTGTATGTTTGGTGTTGTACATGATTCCAAGTTAATAGTGGGGTAATTTTAGTCACCCATGAATAATAGTATTGGGTTGGATGGTGAGCATTTTCAATAGATTTAAATACATGTTATGAGTTTCCTGGGTCATGGGGGGGGGGGGTGACCTGTAGCTTGCAAGTAAGTGGTATGGGATTTTTGCTTATAGTGATTTGAACGTGGAGAAGCTCAAGTGCATTGTCCTGTTTGACCAACCTTGAGATATATTTATTTTTGATGTAAATTGAGACACCTGCACTTTTAGTCCCTGTCTTTTTAGTAGCTGGTCTAAATATGTGGAAGACATTATACCCGTGCACTGCTTGTGTGCTCTCCAAGGCGTTAAACCATGTCTCTGTGATCGCACAGACATCAGCTTCTTTAGCGTTGGGAGAGTTTGTAGGAGTGGATTTTTTTGTTTAGACTCCTAGCATTTGGTTTTGTATTGCTATGTTGGAAGTACTTTTTGTCATTGCCTAAAAAGGCACTATGGGGTAGGAAGGTGTTTTAGCTAATATTCGAAAACCTAGGGGGTGAGGTGCAGACCATCCCTAGCAAAGCAGTGTGGGCTCTTGACCATCTCCTTCTATGCTAACAAATATTACACCCCTTTAGAATGACACCAGAAGCTAAATCACTTATTAGTCTTTTTCTGTTTGTGTTGTGGCTTCATCCTTGAAGAATGTAAAGTGCTGTTCAATGCTAGGCTCCTATCAGCCTGGGACACACATTCCGAGAGCTCCACAATGTCTCTCTTCATACAGTCTAGGGAGGTACGTCTCCGTCATTTACACCCACATGGTTTATGATTGAATCATATTGGTGCTTGTGGTCCAGTGACCTGAGTGCATGCACAGCGTGGCAGATCTTGACACCTGATAAGCAACTGACCATGACTTTCTTCTTACTCATCCTGGTGAGAGGGACATCCTGTCTCACAGGGAGTGTCCCATGGCCAGAATGTTGGATTGTGTTATTTTTTTTAATTTATTTTACAGTTGTTGACCGGGATAGTCCGACTGGATATATGTCCATTTTCAGCAGAGGCCTGGGGAGAAAAGCTCCGGAGACACACACAAGGTATTACACTTAAGAGACATGCAAATTTACAAAGTATATACAAATGCAGTCCATAGGAAGGAACTCAATGGATTCATAATAACTTTACATAAACAAAATATGACAACAATTTGCAAATTAGATATGAGGAGAAAAATGCACACAATATGTTTAGCCTTAATAGACAGAGTGGTAGTTAATCAGGGTTAGCACAGGGGCAAAGCCAATATGTTTTAAAATATTGTTTCAAGCCATTTCTGAAGAGATTTAGAGAGGGTTCCAGGGTAAGGTTGGCTGGGAGAGAATTCCAAGTTCTGCGCAAACAGGGAGGCTCCAGCTGTGTTAGCAGTGAGTGTTTGGACCTGAAGTTTGTTGGATGAGCATAGTTGCCTGGGGTTATTATAAGGTTTTATGGTGTTTGTAAGTGCAGGAGTGTTTTCAGATTTGTTGAGAATTTTGTATGTTACTATGAGCTGGTTGAACAGTATTACGTTGGGTAATTCAAGCCATCCTAGATGATTAAGGTTTTGACAGTGATGAGTCCTGTATGTGGAGTTGGTGGCAATCTGGCAATGTGGTTGTAGGAGTGTGTGAGTTCGGATTTATTCAAATTAGAGAGTATGGTGGAGGCATATAGAAGGGTGGAGAGGAGATGAGTGGGCGATGGCAGTCCTGGCTAATGGGGTTAGGAAGGGATTGTTTCTATATAGTGACCCGAGCTTCTTGTTGATTGTTTTTAGTTTTATTGACATGCAATATTGACATGCAAATCAAATTTGAGTTTATTGACTATGACCCCTAATAATTTAGTGTGGTCCTCAGGGGTAATAGTGATACCGTTGTTGGAGGTTATGGAGAGGGAGGGTGGGGTGGATCCTACTGATGGTGGCAAACAGAAGCAATTTAGTTTTGTTAGTATTCAGGAGTAACCTAGGGGCAGTCCTGGTGGTGCAGCAGTTAGCGTTGCCGCCTCACAGCAAGAAGTGGGGTGCCTTCTGTGCGGAGTCTGCATGTCCTCCCTGTGGTCGCATGGGTTTCCTCTGGGTGCTCCGGTTTCCTCCCATATCCCAAAGACATGCTGTAGGTGGATTGGACACACTAAATTGGCCCTAGGCGTGAGTGCATGCATGTGTGCCTTCTGTGGAAGGTTGGGTGCCGGGCTGGCAACTCAACACTGTAAAACTCCACTGGCAATCATGAGCGGACAAGTGATTTGCTGTGGCGACCCCTAACCTGGAAAAGCCGAAAGAAGAAGTTTTCGAGAGTAACCTGCGATTAGAGAGCCAGTTTTCAACTGTGTAAAATGCATTCTGGGTTAAGGTTTGCAGTTCTGATGGGGAGGAGGCAGCGCAAATCAGGGTGTAATCGTGTGCATATTGCTTCTGGGAGGGCAGTGTGGAGGTCATTGATGAAGATAGAAAAGAGTAGAAGACCTAAAATTGGACCCTGAGGGACTCCAAGGGTGAGAGATAATAGGGTGCTTGCTTTATGAGCTTAGAAGTAGAGGCTCCATGAGCAGCTGTGGCTGTATGTGTTGATATGGTTGGTGTTTTGAAGGAGTGCATTAGGGGATGCTGAGGGTATTTGTTGTGTGTACTCAGTCTCTGAGGTCTTTAGGGTTTAGAAAGGTTACATTTAAGTGGCTCAGCATATGTGGGTCTATATGTCTTCTTTGAACTGTGTGTGATGTGTGCAGTGTGTGTGCTACTGACAACCTGATTGACATTGAGTACTTTTATGTGAGAGCTTTGCCTCAAGTGACATTGTGTAAATATATCTTTCACATACCTTATCATTTTGTTTGAGAACTGGTTGTCAGTAAACATGAGGCAATTTCTACATTGCCTTAGGATGCCCATATCTACCAAGCTGGTAATGGAGATAGTGGGAAAGTTAATATCCATGGCAATAGGCCCCTATTGATTAGATGGTTGGAGTGAGAATATAAAGTAATATCAGGAGTATCTGGTTTACATCTCTGGGGGCAGTACTTGTCATTGCAAGCTAGTTGCCCTGTGTGCATCTAGGTATTTGTGAAATTTCAAGGGTGCTTTTATAGGAAAAATGTCAACTGAAGGCGTATGTGTTTGTACAGGGCACTGCCAAACACTTGAGGGTGAACTGATAAGTAGACACTGATGATGGATGGATGACATATTTAGGGAGATCTTCTGAAGTTTGGTTAGACAGCAGCAAATCAAGCAGTACTTACCTAAAATAAATAATTAGCTTTGTCCAGAATGATGAAAAGAGAGGATTCACCTGAGTGGCTACTGTCTGGCTACTATTAGTGCTGGTCTCACCACAGCTTCCTGATGCTGGGATGCAATGCTCTTTTGCTTCTTCACTCACCAGAAGCAAAACAGTGGCACCAATCCCAAGATGAGAAGTAAGCTGCAGGCTCTTTGGTGATCAACAGTCTTGTCCCTGAGGATGCATGGGTCTGTAGGCTTGTTGTAGACTCTTCCTGGTAGATGCCTTGAATAGTAACCATACCAGTCAGGAAGGTCCAACACAGACACTTACTGTCCAATCAGAAACAGTCAGGAATTGAAGAACTCTGCTTGTTCTCTCGCTAGGGGTAAAATATAATCACAAATTCCAAGGTGGCACCTATGAAACGGCTATTAAGCTTTCTGGTGATCAGCAGTCTCTATGTAATAATGTCCCTGTGCTTCTTATCTTACCAGGAACAAAACAGAAGCACCAATCCCAATATGTCTACTGAGAGGCAGAATGTGGGCTCTTCAGTAATTGGTGGTTCTAGAGTAGATGTTGCGGATTTTAAATGTAAGATAGAAAAAAATGGGTTAATGTTCTGAAAGGTATAGTGTACAGTAAGCAGTTGGATATGAAGAAGGGGTAACTTAAGCTTTAAATATCTAAGTGGGGAGTTACTAATTTTTAAAACACCAAGATAGATTGGAAGGGGGTTTGCACTTTGTATTCTGGCTGTATAAATAGCTGAAGGGCAGCAAGTTCACAAAGTGATGATTTTGTGCTTACTCACAATAGTGGATGAAAGTGGAGATGGAAGGAAGCATGTGATCAAATTAACATAAGGGGCAGGTAACTAGAAAGACAGCCGAGTTTAAAAGCACAACAGCACCAGTGTGCGAGGGTGAGGAAAGTTTTAATTTCTGTGTGACTCTCAAGAGCCACAGCTCTGGTGTCTTTCCTAGTTTAAATGTATAATTAAAAACAGAGTACATGTAAAGCTCAGTGTAAAGAGAATAAACCATAATATACAAAACAGAAGAGGGCAGTAAAGCAATGCAAGAAAGCAAAAGCAAGCTATTCTTTCCCTCACAGCAATCTGTGGCAGAGTCTGAATGAGCGTTTCCACTAAAGCTGAATATTTGGGAAACTACTGATGTGGGATTGTCAGTAGAACTCATGTATCTGGATAATTAATCATATACCGAACAGTAATATAATTAGTATTGTGTATGAAATCAATATGAATGTGTACTTTATTAAATGGGTAGGAAGCTGGTTCATTAATACAAATTTTGGAATTTAAGATCAAGGACGTTAATTTGAAGAGATGCCAGTCTTTGTGGTAGTACCATAAGGATCAGTTTTGTGACTGATTTTGTTTACCTTGTTTGTCTGTATCCCTGTTAAGAAAGTAAATTTGTTAGTGACACCAAATAGGGGCACTTGTGAATGCTGTAAAAGACCGGGATAAAATGCAGGAATGTGTGGATGCTGTGTACTTGTGGTCACAAAGTAAGCACATGGAATTTAATGCAGTAAAACAAATATGCTGGATTTTGGTAGTAATAATCTTAGTTACAGATATGCCATAGATAATGAAGACAATATTTAATATTTGGATATTTCTAGTTGATAATAGGCCTAAATATGAAGGGCATGTTTGCGTCTTTCTGCTTTTCCCGGTTAGGGGTCGCCACGGCGGAACTCCGGTCCGCTAATGATTGGTAGTTGATTTTTACGTGCCGAGTTACCAGCTCTGACGCACAATCTTCAACGAAGGTACGCCCATTCACACATGTCTCCATGCAAAAGACGCTCTAGCTAAGAATCGAACCGGACAGCGTCTTACTGTGAGGCAACAACGCTACCGCAGCTAATTTGGAAATATTATTGAGCTATAAAAGACCTACTGTGTACATTGCCAGCAG
Source organism: Protopterus annectens (assembly GCF_019279795.1). Lineage (NCBI taxonomy): Eukaryota > Metazoa > Chordata > Ceratodontiformes > Protopteridae > Protopterus > Protopterus annectens. The sequence continues at coordinate 290,576,622 of NC_056726.1, read as the reverse complement.
GCGTGAAGTGATCATTATCATGTATAGTAAATGAAAGACCTAAAATGGATTGTTGTGCTGCAGCTTGTGTATATAATCGCTCTTTTTTATATAGGTTTAAAAGGAGTGTCAAATCTGGATAAGTTGATAAAATTGTCCTTGCATTCAGTTGCTTATAGATCAGAAAATTTGATCTAAGTGTGTGACAAATGATACTCTATCAGCAGCTTTAAGGTTTGAGTTTGTTACATTCACGGGGAACAAGAAATAATGGTCTGTTAGTACATAGTCCTTTATATAGTACAGTCTTTGGAGGAAGGTCATTCCATGGTAGAATTGGTAACATTTGGAATCCGTTGTCAGTAGGTATTGGGTGGGCTGCAAATGTTAGAAAAGATGTATTTAATTTATTCTCAGGCAAACTCATATAAAGTCTTCATTCAAGGCTCTGACTCTGAAAGTAACATACATTTGAAACTTTGAGCCATTAAATAATAAAAATTAGTCAGCATAAGTATGAGGACTGGTTCAGTATCATTCCATTTCTTTTAAATCCCACATAGAAAAGTCAGTTAGCACCACTTGACAGCTCAAATGATTGTACAAAATGTCCAACCTTTTAACTTGTAAAACTAGGAAAGCCTTAGGCTTCAGTGCAGTCATCATCTTTTTTCGGCTTTTCCCGTTAGGGGCCGCCACAGCAGATCATCTGTTTCCATTTCTTCAGTGCAGTGCTGCACTAAAATTGAAGGCAGTCTGACAGACATAACTGAATTCTACCTGTAATACTGGTATACCTCAGACTGCAGTAAGCAAGATCTGCATGTTTGTATTCCTGGCTGATCATAGAACCCATCATTTTATATATTGCTACAAAAGGCGAGTCTAGTTTCCTGTGACTGGGAGAACCACCTTTACCTGATTTGTTATTTCATAAGCAGATACTACCACCAAGTATTAGGCAATCAGTCTGCAGACCCTCACATGCTTACCCAGTAGCCAGACAGTGTCCAAAGCTGAGAATCAAACCCTTTACATCATGTCTTTGAGCTAAACACCTGAACCATTATGTCAAGCCACAACCTCATGCTTACTGCCCTCATACACATGCTAATTTAAAAATGTTGTTCTACACAAGTGGATGGTTTTCATTTGTATTTGTAGCTACTTGGTTAGGGAAAATGAAGATAGGAATGCACTTTTGACTTAATTGTGGTTTGAAAAACATTTTTCAAACAATAACTCTTGCTTACTGGAACTATCTCCTGGCTCAACTTTGTAAAAATGTAACATGTTCTAGATTTTTTTTTTGTCAAACTCCGAGAGATCATCTACTTTAGAAATGTGGATTGGTGTATAATTTTGGCAGTCACTTGGCTGACTTCATTGCTTGATTTTCTGGGTAAAAATATAGCATTTGAAAGTTTTTTTTTTTCTCTTAGTTTTAAAGTTACTACTGTTCATCAGAAAATGTCAGTGTTGTATAAGGTACACAGATCATGATACTAGTGTCAACATGTTTAATCGCAAGTAATTCTTTGTATACAGCATAAAGTAACCGGTTTCTGGTATTGCTTGTATGCAAATTGCTGATAATGCTCTGTGTGGGGTGCCACACTGGGGTGATGCATAGCATTGTCACCTTCAGGAAAAAGGCTGTCTGGTTTGATTCTTTGCTAGGGTGCCTTCTATGTGAAGTTTCCGTTCCACCCTGTATTTATGTAGGTTATCTCTGGGTTCTTTGGCTTCCTTCTAACCACCCCCCCTCCCCCCCAGACATGCATCATTTTGGCTAGATATTCTAAATTCTTATATGTGTACGTGTGGTGTGTTGGAATGCTAGGCCTTTCTTCTTCTTTATCATTACTTCCTTTCTCTGTTTGCTAGTTAACTCTGGATGGCACCAGATGTTTATGGTATTGCTGATGCTACTTGTGAGCATGAATGGAATGCTGATTGTGTTTAACCTCAAACAGGTTTGTATATATACAGTGCACATTTTGTACCATAAAAGTAGGATAGAGCCTTTTGTAGATCCTATACTGCTCACTGATATTCCTTCTCCATAACTATGTACAATTCTTGCCTTGGTTGCCATTTATGACTGAGGTATATTACTGGATGATGATCTGACGTTTGAAGAGATCTGGCAAAGTATAACCCCCAGGACTAGCTACTACAGGAGGTTTACTTGAGTCCTTCTGGAGGTTCTTAAAGCCTACAAGCTGTTCCCAGATAATTGTATCTGGCCTGTTCTTTTGGGTAACTTTTTTTAGGGCAGTGGTTATAATACTGTTTTGTTTGTGTCTTTTGGCTTTTCCCGGTTAGGGGCCGCCACAGCGGAACTCCGGTCCGCTAATGATTGGCAGTTGATTTTTATGTACTGGCTTGCCAGGCCTGACGCACAACCTTCAACGAAGGTACGCCCATTCACGCATGTCTCCACGCAGACGACCCTCTAGCTGAGAATTGAACCGGACAGCGTCTTACTGTGAGGCGACAACTGTAATGAGGGATAAACATTTTATAATGTCCCAAGGAATGTCTTCATCTGCCTTTTGGCATGCCTTTCCACTTTAGTAGGCTTTGTTGGAATTTTGCCACTATGCACCTGCTGACAAAAATAAAATATATCTGCTATTCCTACTTTATATTTATTGCTTTAATAAACGGCTCGTTCCTTTATAGCCTGCAAAGAACACCTGTGATCATTTTCACATCTGTCAGGGCTGACTAATGGTTGCATCTGACTAAGTGAGAACCTAATCTCAGTTCCTGCTAGGGCAGTGATGGCGAACCTATGACACGCGTGTCAAAAGTGATGTGCACCACAAAGTTTTGAGTGACACGCCAACGATCATAAACACCCGAGTTACCAAAAACACTGGTTTTGCATTCATTGCTCACGTGAAGGGCACTGAATTATTTTGTGTCAGGAGCTTTTGACATGCCAAACCCAAAAGGTTCGTCATCAGTGTGCTAGGGGTATGACCTTGCAGACTGCGAAAAATTGCTGTTCCATTTTTCATTCCAAAGGCCATTTTGATGAATTCATGTAACCCAAGTGGAATGGCAAATGACAAACTCTACCTTGCTGCAGTTGTGTAGACTACCTTCCAATAACCATTAGTTAGAAATGTTCAGACACTTGGTCACTCCCAGATAGTGTTGTGCTTCTTCAATCTTGAGCATATGGGTATGTATCTGCTTCTATGACTGACTTTTCTTCTGTCCTTTTTGTTGGCAGTACTACTGCTGATACCCAGGAACTGTTGGATTACCTCCAGTTTCAACATCTCCTGAAATTCTTCCGACACGGCTTGGTTTTGCTGAATCACATTGTAAGGAACCTGTTTGATGTGGCCTTTGGATTCCTGTGTCCACATGGTGCTTTGTAGAAATATTCAGGTGTACCTGACAGCCTTTCTTTTTAGTAGGGCACGGGTTTTTTGAACCTGTATTGGGGATTGCTGCTGTGGTGGTACTTCCTCATCTCGTGAGGCTTAAGTTCAAGCCTCACTGAGGAGATCTGCTACAAGATTGTTTTCTGATTCCTCTTACCCACTACATATATTAAGTACTAGTGTCTGTCTATGATGGTATGCTTTTATCACACAATACAGTTTGCATTTTTCCTTCTGCCTGGCATCTCTTCTATATAGCTGACATTACTTGCCTTCCCTACACTGCTGAAATGTCCGTCCCATGATGTCTACAGCTTATTCTGTATAACAGGAGTAATTACCTCTGCCTTTTTTCCAACTGTATACTCTTGGGCTCTTGCTGTCCTGCCATACCAGACTTTTTGCTGCTGTTGTGCTTGTCCTAGGTTCTTCTGTACCAAACCCATCATTTTCTAAGTGTAATCCCATAATTTAGTACATGTTCCACAACTGACACCTTGAGGGGAATTGCACTTGCCCTTCCACTCATCACAAAGTAGGTCTAGGGTCCCCCTTACTGTCTGACCATAAAGTAGTTGAAATGGCAAAAGACCTTTGAATTCTTGAATCACCTCTCTCTACACAGCAAGGAGGTGACATAGGTACTTGGTGTACTCTTGTTTCCAACTGGCCTGTTGTACTGGCAGCATGATTCTAGGAGTACAGTTAATCCTCTCTTCAAAACCATTTGCCTGAGGATGGTAAGACGTATTCTTCCAGCTGTCCAGATTTTTGGTCTGCTGCTCCATAAAATTTGTGGCTTTCTAGCAATCCTTGAGGATTGAAGTCACTATATAGTGGCATGCATTTGGGTTTAAGACTGCATTTTTCAGAAAATGCAAGCTAATCAAAACTTTTTTCTAGCAACTTTTTATAAGAGAAATATTTACAATTTGCCTTGATTTGGGGTCTTTGCTCCACCATTACTTTTGGCTTTGTTTAAATTTCTTGCACTTGGAGGTTGAGATATATGTGGTAACTGTGGTAATGGGTGTTTATTTTTAATTGCTTTAACGCCACAGTGCTTCCACAAACAGTTCAGCAGTTCTGACAAATTTATTTCCTATTTGTCTGTTATTTTTTCAGGGAAAACCCACTCTGCTGAAAATTTCTAACAAAGGAAAGGAATAGAGAACAAAGTTATCACTTCAGGGTATCTAGTAGCACAGTCTGCTTCCACCAGTTCTACCTCTTACCTGTCTTTCAGGTATTAAGAGATCCCACAATGTCCGTGACTACCCTTTGAAATAGTAATTGGATATTGAACAATTTCACAAGTGCAGCCTTTGCTCTGTCTTCTGGCTTGCCAGCTACATATCTTGCAGTACCTTCTCATGTTTTTTGCTATGTCTGGTTAATAACAATTTTGCATAATCCTCTCTTATGTGTGTCTTATGCCCAGATAGGCTGAAGCAATATTTTCATATATTGAAATAATTTGGTATTTGCTTACTAGGGCAAGTTAGCTCACCCATTGTTTTAAATGTTTTTGAAATGGTTGTTATGGAAGCATTCTTATAATAATATTTCAATTAATGATTTCCAATTAGATGTTTGTATGAATATTATATGTGAGAGAAAGCTGTGACTAACTACATTTTCTGCATTTTTCCTATTCCTCTATACTATCCTTTTTTCCTTCTCCCTTTTTCCATTATTATTCGTTGTGACTTAGGCTGGTACTAGACTAACTGCCTTTGCAGGCCATTTTAAGCCTTGCCACTTAACCCAAGTGATAATCAAACCCTGCACCTTCTGTTTGTAAGGCAAACACCTTAACCATTATGCCATCCTCCTAACCCCTTATTAATGAAAGTGTAGGTTAGGGTTTGCAGGTGGATTTGGTTTTGGGAAGTGCATATGGATTGAAAGTAGCTTTTTGGTACAAATCAAAGCCCTTGCCTTTGGGGTTGCGTTTTATTCTGGCAGTCATCCCAGAGGACCACCCCCTGATGTAGTGAGTCTCCATTAATAATTGTATTTGTTGTGGTGAATTGCTCACATGAAGTAATAGAAAGGAAGAGATGATTTGAAACAAGTTTTTCTTGTTGATTTTGCAATGTGAAGAGTAGATAACTTTGTTTTGATTTTTAAGAAGTTGTGTTAGGCAGTCATGCATAACTGTATTTATTTTTGTTTTGTTTTTAGCAGTTCCAGTGAAATTTTCAGACAAGCAACTATCATACCATTACCTCTACATTAAAGAACACAGAGTGAGAGAGAGTGTTGATTCTGAGCGACCACAGGACAGGACCCTTTTTGTAGTTAATGTCCCAACATACTGCACAGAGGTAAGGCTGATAGAGAAAGCAGCTGAAATTGTATTTTTTAGAGCAAACAGTATATGAAGCTGGGACCAATGAAGCAAAATTCTGTGACCAGAATACATACAGGACCCACCCAGAAAAAAAATGGAAAAACATAGAAGTGTCCATAGGATCATAGGAGATTACCAATCTATCGACCCGGAAGTCATTTTTAAGCCGAGCTGTTTCATCCCAATGTAATACCATAGAAATGCTAGTCAGTACCTAAGATTGCATTTAGTGATGATGACTGCCCATGTCCAGGAGGGTTGTGGGCTCTGTCCCCAGTAAAAATTTACAGTGCCCTATCCACTTGTCCAGGTTTCACTTGAACAGTGTCATAGAGTGCTGTGTTTCACATGAATTGGTAGCCTGTTCCAAAGACACAGCAGTCACTGGGCAATATAAATCTGTCCCTCCAGCATGTCCTATTTAAGTCGCAGGCCATATTTAGGACCCCGGAATGGGTAGCCCTAGTCCCATTTGATTTACAGATATGCAGCAAGTTCATTAGGTTTGGGTCTTGGATTGCTCTGTAGGCCAGACATAAGTCTCCCCTAAAAAGTCTATATGATATGGACTATAGTCAGTCTGTGTAAGGCACATGTTGGAGCCCTTTGATCCTCTTTTTTTAGAAATCTCTGAGGTATCTCTATTTCCTGCAGGTGCTTAGTACGGTATATGCCAGATGGGGTGTTCTACTCAATTATGGGCTGGATAAGTGCCGAAATATAGGGGGTTATAACTTCTTTTGCTCTCAAGGTGATGCCTTTACTAATAAGGTGTGCTATGTAGAAAGCATTCCTTACTACAGTAGACATATGGTGGTCAAAGTTAAGGTGGTCTATGGTCGCAGTCAACTTCTGATCCCAGGTCCCTTACTACTTCATGGGTACTTGAATATTGTTGTTGATTTGATTGTGTGAGGGGACATTGTGCCAAAGGGAACGATGATGCATTTCTTTGCATTTGGTTTGAAACTGTAACTAATACACCAGTTATTGGTCTGCGTGAGACCCTTCTGGAGTATACTGACATCATTTGGGGATTCAGTGATAGCACCTAGTTTGCAGTTGTCTGCAAATGTGGTTAACCACAACCCCTTATTTTTGACAACAGTAGGGGGCCTAGCACTGACCCCTGTGGCACCTCACTGGTAACAAGTCTACTGGTTGAGGTGGAGTCATCCACTTTGATAGTGTGTCTGGTTTGTGACCCAATTGGCAACCCATCTTACAACAAAGGGGTTTACATTCAGTTTGCTAAGTTATCAGTAATGCCTGAATGTGGGATTGTGTCAAAAGCCTTTGCCAGATCAAGGTATGCCGTGTGCACAGATTTGCCCTTGTCAATGGCCTGGTCACATTTTCAAAGAAATCCATCAGATTTAATAGGCAGGATCTGCCCTTCCTGAAGCCGAATTGGGTAGGATCCAGGGTTTGGAGGTCACCTGTGTCTCTATTTATGAGGTCCATAATGATATGTTGCATGGACTTGCAGATTAGGCTGGTTAGGCTTATAGGTCTGTAATTCCCCAGGTCTGTTGCTAGGCCACCTTTGTGGAGGGAAATAACTGTTGCTGTTCTCCATTCCACAGGAACAAAGCCTGTGGTTAGGCTATGATTGAAAAGAGTACTTAGTGGTGACGCTAGTTCATGTTTTAGCTTGTTTAGAAAGCAGCCTGGTATGTCATCTGGTCCCATAGAGGCTGTGTTTTTTGCCTTGGACTAGGCTTTGAAGACCTGCTCTTCAAGTATGTAGGGGGTAAGTATGTAGGGGGTGGGGGAAGGTTTGTTTTAAGTTAGGAGGGGATAGGGAGTGAAATTTTCACCAGACCTATCCACTAGCAGGCTTGCTATCTCTGCGGGGTCGGTGTATGTGAAACCATTGGCCACTAGTTCTGCACATGCTTGGGTCCTACCCTTTAGGTTACATGCATAGCTGTAAAAGGCCTGATGGTTATCCTTGGCTGTAATTGCTAAGTTTCACTCAAATGAGCCCTTGGAGGATTTGTCAGGTTGTCTTATTTTTCTGTTGAGGCTTAGAAGGTTCTTTTCCATTGTTGAGGCCTTGCTTTTGTTTTCTTGGACAGCAACTTTTTGCATTTATTGTAAAGTTTGTTGATGCTGGATGCCCACCCTGGCAGCTTGTTTTTACTTGGGGCTCTAGCTTTGATTATTTCTGGTATGGCCAAGTTTGTACACTAATGCAAGTGATTAAACAGGGTTTTAGTGTAAGCTTCAGTGTAGTTACCACTTCCAGCTTGGAGTGGGGCTTGGAATGCAGTTATACCTTCACCTAGGAGGACATGGTTTTCCCTGGTGAAGTTTTTTTAGTCTGATTTCACCCTTTGTGAGTTCTGTTGTTAGCGCCAGCTTGAAGGTGACTTCGATTTGTGGTCCGATTTAACTAATTAGGGTCCGACAGTTGCGGCAGTGCATCTGTTTGAGATGTTGGTGAAGATCAGATCCAGAATGTTTGTTCCCCTTGTCGGGGTATGGACAATTTGTTCCAGGGCGTTTGAATTAACAAAGTTAAGGAACTTTTGCGCTAGTGAGTTAGGGCTAGCATAGGTTTCCCATTTGATGGTGGGATAATGGAAATCTCCCACAACCAGTGTGTTTGGTAAAATTTGGATTGTCTCCAGTTTGGTTAAGTATGCTTTGTGGGCGGTGTGACCCATGGAGGGGGATCTATAACTGGCTATGACTTGGATGGGGTTGTTCCCCATCATAACCAGGATCTGGAGTAACTCCATGGAGTTGTCCAGTCTAACTAGACGGAAGGTGAATTTATCTGTATTGTAGATTGAACACTGCCTCCTTTGGTTTTCACACATTCATTTTGCGTTCTAAAGAAGTGGAAGGCATTGTAGACTTGTAAGGCTGGAGTATTCTCTGAGACCTTGAACCAGGTTTCTGTGACTGCACTGACGTCTGTATCTTCTATTGATAGAAGTGCTTCCAGGGAGTGCAGTTTTTGGTTTAAGCTCCTAGCATTTAGCAACATGACCCTTGTGTTTGTTCTGATTGGTTCATTTTACATCGGTAATGTTTTCGAGACCTTACCTAAAAAAGGCACTGTGAGGGAGGCAAGAGCCTTTGCCAGCAGCCAAAAGCCTAGAGGTGCCACCTGAAATCATCTCTGGCAAAGCAGCGAGGTTTGTCGACTATGGCTTCCCAGGCTGATAGAATTGGATCCCCTTTGAATGACACAAAAAACTGAACCAGTAAGTTTTTTTTTGTTTATATTGTGGCATCATTCTAGGTGAGGGTAGTATGCTGCTCAAGGCTAGGGACATACCTGCCTGGGATACATACTCGGAGAGCTCAACCATGTGTCTGCTCATATAGTCCAGTGAGGTATGTCTCGGGTCATTCACACCAACATATGAACTATGACTGACAGATGTTTTGATTTTAATAATTAACCAGAAAGGTACATCTCGCACCACTTTTTATATATATATACGAGGAGTCAACAAATAGTGATGCATTAGGAATGTAAATGTACAACAGTGCAAAAATATATGTGTTAACCAAATGTTTAATAATAAAGTAGAGCAGGTTTAGCACTGTCGTCCGCAGCAAAATACTGGACTTCATCAGAACTAAATGTTCAACTCCACCTACCGCACTGTAATTAAATGATCATATAATCAATGCACTAACATGCAAATCTTGAATAGACAATATTACCATTTTTTTTTAAAACATCTTAAAAGGACAGGTGATAAATACATAATAAAAATCATCAATGCCAGTCTATCAAACAGTTTGATAGACTGGCATTCTTCTGTAAACATATTTTATAAGTAAATGCCTGGATAAATATGTATCAATAAAATAGAAATATATTATTGTATTCACCAGTAAATACCACATCAGAGATGCAAGGAGATAGCTGTCCCCAGGATTAAGTTAGAGGACTGACTTCACTTCCTTTTTATTTGTGAAAATGAAAAACAAATACTTAAATGTTACAGTGTTAAGCAACAATAAACCATCCAAAACTTCATATGTTAATTCTTCTGTGAAGGTACTGAAGAAACAAACTGAAATGAGCTCAGTCACTTGAGTAACTCAACCTTAGTTTATAATAGCTTTTGTCCACCAACTGGACTTCATCATATTAACTTTTTTCAATAACAGCTTTTATCCATAGCCTAATATATACATAAAAAGAAATAAAGGATCATGAATCTTGATTGGCATTCTCATACATAGTAATGAGTCTAGCATAAAACAAAAAGCTAGCCTCATGGAACACAAGTCATCTTTTACAATCCAAACTAAAATAAGAAACAGAGAGTACTAATAAAACAAAGTCCAAATAAACTGAAGTGCAGAACTAGTACGTGACTCCTAGTCTGTCTCCAGACTCCCTTTGGAAATGAAAAGTTGATCTGAAAGTGCTGATCATAAATTTAAAGCTGATTTGTTCCAATGAATACGTCCATTTGAAATTTGTTTCTTCAGTACCTTCATAGAAGAGGAATTAAAATTTCAAGTTTTGGACTGCTTATTACTGTCGCATCTCTGTTGTGGTTTTTGCACTTGTTCATCCTGTGACTTACTTTTTGTAATGCACAGCATACATACATAGATTTTCTTTTGATACTATTTGTATTATACAATTCACCAATTTTAAAATCTTGGAGTAAAAGTAACATCTAAATTGCCGATAAAGCCTAAGTTATATATTATGATTTGGCAGCCAGCATTTTGAGTGTAAGAACAATAGAAACTGACTTGTTTAGTTCAGGGGGGGGGGGGGGTGGTGACATCAGACTTTACCTGGCACAGTATTTCTCTTTATTCTAATCTGTTTTCCCAACTGCCACCGAAGTGGACAAATTTTTGTTCAGCCTTTTTGTACCATCCCAAAAAATAAAAATATCATCTAGGTGTCTTACAATCCAAACTAACCCTTTCTATTATACCAAATTTGAATTCCTTGTTCTAACATTCTAGTATATGTTTATATAAAGCATTATTTATATTCCCCTTACTGATATAGCAGTGCTCATAGATTCTTTTCCTAAACACTGTCCTGGTTTTATTCATGTAAAAATCAGAACATGAACTGCATTTAGTGATATAAATGACCCTTGATTCTACAGTTCTGTGGGAACAAAAGGTTGGTCCTATTGAAATTATCCAGTATACTTAGGGACACAGATGGACATTGGTCTCACCTTCAATAACCACATCGCCACAACAGTCAGGAAATCTTTCTATGTGGCACACCTCATCACTAAGGGCTTTTCATCCAGAAAAAAGGCGGTCATTGTCCCACTGTACTCATCCCTCATTAGACCCATTATAGAGTATAATGCCCCATTTGGTATGTACCTCGCAAGACATCTGCAACAGCTGGAAAGGCCACAGAAATATCTCACTAAAAGAATCACAGGCCTAAAGCAGATGCCATATGCTGACCGTCTAAAAAAAAAACTCCAGATTTACTCTGTGGCATATCGTCTACTCAGAGGCGATCTCTGCTTAACATACAAGGCCACGTCAAACCCTGAGCTGTTGGACATGCTCCACTTAAAGAAATCGCAATCCCTCAGAGCCACACGCTCCAGGGATCTAAACCTTGTCATCACAATGAACAAAACATGCTGGAGGGATAGGTTCCTGACCCAGAGGCTCCCCATACTCTGGAAAAGATTGCCCATACATGTCAAGCACATCACTGCTGCTTAGAGGTGAAGTTCTTGACATTGATTTTTCCAGCATATAGTACCTATCATAATCCTCCATATTAGTTGATCTGATGATGTCAGTTTTCATTCCGTTCCTCAGTTATTAGGTTTGGATGTGACTCACCACGTTGCTGTAGCTAGTGGCCACCAAAAAGCTCTCATGCTCCTCCCTACCCATAATTCACCAACCCCTAATATACCTCAGGTCTTGTTTGCTGGTAGACATAAAGTAAGAAATGTTAATGTAATATTCCTGACAGAAGAAGCTGTTATCTAGAGGTCAGCATAAGGCACAGTGGTGTCCTTATAATTTCTCGTTCTCCCAGAAGTCCATTATGAAAAAAGATAGGGGTTGGTGGGTAGGGAGTTAAGGAAGAATAAAAATGGACAACACCAATGGAATGTTATGTTAAGTACATAACTTCTTTATGTGATGTTAATTTTCATTCATTCATTCCTCAACTATTGGGATGGAGTCCCTAGCTACCTGAAATCCAGGGTGGACTCTAAGGGAGGATATTCCTGAGCATGGTTGTACCAAAGGTTTCTCTTCCCCTTGAGACCAGATCTAGTAATAAAGAAATAGAAAAAAAGGTATGAGGATTAGCCCAGGTTGCAGCTGCACATATGTCGTCCATGGAATGCCTAGATAAAAATAATGAAGTTGCTGTGGATCTAGTTGAGTGTTCTCTTAAAAGTTTTGGTAATGATACCCAATTTATTGTAGACAAAAGGTATACTGTTGGTGTTGGTAAGCCACCTTGCCAAAGTTACCTTTGAAAATGATTTACCTATTTTGGAATCCACAAAGGAGAGAAATAATTGATCAGATTTTCTAACTTTTGTTTTATGTAAGTAGAAATGGAATTGTCTATGAACATAAAGCAGGTGCAGCATGTACTCTCCATTGTTTTCAAATTTTGGAAAGAAGACAGGCAGATTAATGGACTGATTGACGTTGGATTCTGACACCACATTAGGAATGAAGGAAAGAAGGAGTGGTTAGTAAAAATCAAGCACTGTCCTCTAAACCTCCCTACTTGAAGTTCAGAAATTCTTCTCGTTGAGGTAAAAGATAGTTTTCCAGGTCAGGAATTTAAATTCACATTTTGGTGGTTCAACGGGGTAATGACTTGAGGCCTGTAGTACTAAATTCAAGTCCCATTGTGGATTAGGGTCTTTATAAGGTGACCTTAACAGAAGAATGCCTCTGAAGGAGGCCTTACAATGTTTAGATGAAGCAAGGGAAGAATTCTCAAATCCAGTATGGAATTTAGAGTTCGCTGCCAACCAAACTCTAATGGTTGAGGAACTAGCTCCTTATTTGAAAATTGTCAAAAACTCCAACACTTTGTAGAGGGTCTGAAAATGGGTCAGTGTTTCCGATGCACCCAAAAAACAAATCTCTTTTATTTACGTCTGTAAAGTTTCCTCATAGAAGCTTTATGGGAAGAGTATTGACGGATGGGGGATGAAAGCATAGATTGTCTAGCTATTAGTGGAAGTGAAAAAAATGTTGCTTTCAGCTTTGGGTTCAAGATATCCAGGTGAACCATGTCTGTCTAGTGAGACAGGAGGTCTGGAATCTAATCCAGAATCCAAGGTGAGTAAAGTAGATGAGACCAAAGAAAGGGGAACCAAATCTGTCGAGGCCAGTAAGGTGCGACGAGGATGACTTTGAAATTTGGGGATCAAGGGAGTCTGGGGATAAGCATAGAGGAGACGGGTTGCCAGTCATGGAGCAGAGCATCCCCCAGTGATTCCTCCAGAGGGGGGGATCAGAGCAAAGAAGCTGCTGCGGTTGTTGTTTAGGGGAGAAGCAAAAGGATTGTAGCAAGGCTAACCCCATTGATGGAAAGTCATTTCTGTCACTTTCATGTGAGGTAGTAGAATGGATCTGCTCAGTTTGTCTGCTATAACATTGGACTTCCCGGGGATGTGCATTGCTGTCATAACTCATTTGGATGAGATTGTCAATTGCCACACCCTGAGGGCTTCTCAATACAAGGGGTAAGACCTAGTTCTCCCTTGTTTGTTGACATATTGTCTGTTGAATCACAGTTGTCCAGAAAGGTAGAGAGTCTTGGAAGGCCTGCAACACTAAGAGCACTGCTCTCATTTCCAGGACATTGATATGCATGTTGACCTCTTCAGGGGGCCAAGTGCCTTGGACTGTTTTCCCCAGGAAGTACCCCCCCCCCCACACACACACCTAGTCTGGGTTGCGTCCATGGTCACTGTGGTCTTGGGTTGAGGGAGAATGAAAGGACGGCCCTATAGAACCTGATCTGATTGAATCCACCACCAAAGGTATTTCTTGCATGCCTGAGTGATTCTTATTTGGGATGACATTCATTGAAGAATTGACCATTGTGTTGCTAGCATCCATTGTTCATTTTTATGTGATAGATTTTCGAGTACATCCTGTCATCCTTGCCCAAAATGGGCTGAACCATGATCATCTGAAACTTTGTATATCAAACTGATTTGTTGAGGTTGTCAAGTTCCAAAATTAGCTCCAGTCCCCTGTTTCCTTTGGCACTAAAAATAATCTTAGAATCTGGAACATAATCATCTAGTCTGGTGGGACCTCTTGGGTTGCTCTGTTTTTTTTTTTTTTTTTTTTTTTATCTAGCAGCTTTTGTATTTCTAGTACTGCTGTTTTCCTGCAGTTGGGTGTAACGTTGGGAAACTTGTTTGAGGATGGAGGTGGTGGGAAAAGGGAATTGTATTACCTCTGGAAATGATCCTCTGCACCCACGTATCTTTTGTGATTTCTGACAGGGATAAATGACCCTTGATTGCCTCCAGACAGGGACAATCGGGCCTCATTTCAGGAGCGCTGATAGGGTCTGTCAGAGAGAAAATATCTAGACCCTTGGTTTTGCTGGCCATCTCTACTGCATGGGTGGCATTTTCCATTTGAGTTCACCCATCTGCCTCTGGGGGAACTGTCTACATGTGAATCTTGGAAAGAACCCTGAGATTTGATTTTGTAACCACATTTTTCACCCTCCTCTTTGGTTCCAAGAGAAAGTCCTTTGAGGACTCAAATCTTTTCATCTTTTTTGCACCTAGAGGGTGTGTGTCCTTCGCTTTGGGGCCAAATAAGGGGGTTACGTTAAAGGGGGCATTGAAGAAAGAGGACTTGAAGGGCTCTGTAAAGTCACACAAGTGCATCCAGGCCTGCCTCCTAATGGAAATGCCTGAACCTGCTGTCCTTGAGGTACCCTTAGCTGCATGAGAGATGAACCTCATGGGTGAGTTTGAAATGGATTGTAGGCTCGCCAACTGTGAGACCAGAAAAACCTGAGTCTCACCAGTAGAGGTCCCTGAAAGAGATTTTGACAGTTATCAAATTTCTTTGTAGTCTAGTGAAATGTGGCAGGTAGTTCAGTGATCTAAGAGCGAAGGTTGCTGAAGCTTAGATGTGCTTCCCAAATCTGTCCAAAGCCATAGACTGCATTAGGATATGGACAGTGGAACTCTGTTCTACAAGTTCCTTCTTAGTGGCCACTGCCATGACCATAGCATCCACAAGTATCCCTTTTCTCCAAAACTCCCTTCCTGCTGGTGGTGCCAGAATCCGATCTGGTCTCTTGGGAATAGGTTCAACCAAGTCAGGCTCCTTTCACTTCTGCATAGAGATCAAATCAATGAGCTCATCCGTGGGTGGAGTTACCCAGGAAATAGATGGGCCAGATCAAATGCCTCCAGGAATACCTGTTCCTCTGGAGAAGGATTGTCGGAGGACCAACCACTCCTTTGTTTAAGGATTTGTAGGATGTCTCCAAATGACATGTCTTCGGGTGGTGATCTTTGGGATCTTTCCACTTCATCGAAATCGATATCTTGATTGAATTTAAATGCCTCCTTTTGCAGTTTCCCTTCCGAGGTGGTACTTTGGTATGCTCCAGAAAAGTATCAGAACAGATGGTGATACCCTGCTGGGTAGCCTAGAGAGTTTGGGCTGGCTGTCCCAATAGAGTTGAATGTTGAGGCTCAAGGCTCAGAGACACATGAGATCCTGAAGGGAGAGATGGGGGGGGGGGGAGACCGTCCTTCCTGCCGAGGCAGAAAAAATTCTGTTTACCACCTCAAAAACAGAATGGTCCAGAGCTCGGAAGCCGACAGAGCTCGGAAGCCATATTTCCACTCCATCAGCTCTGTCTGGCCCAAAGGCATTCCATCTGAGGTTGGACCTGAGCTGCCATTGTAGAGGCTGCAAAGGACAGAGCCTGCTCAGACAACTTCGGAGTAGACTGCAACACCTCAAATCCAGCAAGGATGCTACAGCTCCAAGAGTCATCCGGCTCTGAACTTGGAGCTGGAGCACTCAGAGAAATTCTTGGAGCCAAGGATAAAAATATCCTCTGATCTGACCGAGACGGCTTCGGCAAATTCTGACCCAGGGGCTCTGAAATGGACTTTCTGATTGGAGAAGGAGCCGATAGTGGAGGAGTAGAGCAAATCAAGGCCCCTTTGTCTGAAGGGGTAGGAGCTGGGAGAACACCCATCTGTTTTTATGGCGAGATAAATCTCATTGTCCTATCCACATTGGTTTCGGTCAGACTCTTGAATGCTGTCTTTCTATAAATGGGGGTGTGATTCTAGATGGCACTGGATCAATGATTGGTGAATAATGAGTCTTTGGAAGAAGCTTTGGATAAGACTTACTTGGATCCAAAGAAAATTTTGTAGATTCCAAAACTGGCTTCAAGACAGAAGTCTTTGGATCCAACTTTTTTGCTTCCTTTTTAGGAGGTTCTGTTGATGGTTTAGAAGATTTTTTGAAGTCTCCTTGGGTGTAGTTTTTGGGGGGGTTGAGTCCCAGTAATTGCTTTCAAGAAAACAGAAGGCCATAAATCTTTTAAGATCAATTTGTTTTTACAATCCAAGATAGCTTGCGGGTTAAAATTCTTACAGATAGAGCAGTCTATGTTCAAGTGGTCTTGGCCCAAGCAATACAGAGACAAATTATATGTGTCTGAAAGGGGAAGCTTAGGACCACAGTTTTGGCATTTTTACACCCCGAAGGTCCTTTTTCAGAATTTTTTTTAACTCTTTAGAGAGAAAAATTGAAGGGTAAAAAGATATTGGAACACCAACAATGATATGTATAAGCACTACACTGAGTGTACCAAAAATGTAAGAATAGGAAAAATATAACTTTGAGATGAGAAAAAGTCACTTGTTTGAAAATAAGCTCAAGAGCTCAGATGACCACTTCTGTTTCGCGAAAGAGTCAAATGCTATCTGGGTATGTTAGGGTTTGGTGCATTAGGTGGGTAGGACCTCTGGAGCTTTTTGGTGTCAACACGATATAGTAATGGCCGAGTCAGGTCCGAGGGTACTCCGCACGTCATTGCTGTTTAGAGGTGATATTCTTGACGTGATTCTTCTAACATATGGCAGATCATTTCCTGGCAGGAAAGACTGTCTCTAGCCCTTAGTCCAAATTCTGTCTTAAACTTATCCCACTTTCACCTTTCCCACTCTAGTTGTTTGCTCCCAATGAGTTGTTATACCACATTACATCTTGTTACAACTATACTAAACATACTGGACACACTTGTACTTAAGAATGTCAGAGTAAAACTATCCCTGCCCATGGGCAACTAACAGCCTAGAACTGTTATTACTTTAAAAAAAAAAAGAAAAGAAAAAGCTGTACCAAGTACAGTTAAATGTCACGAGGTCCACACCTTCCCTGAAATCTGTAATGAAAGCAATTTTAAAATTAGAGGTAGCCCTTAACTTAGGAAGAAGAATCCTGCATAAAATTGTCTGCTGATTCTCAGGAAACTGACTGCTTGCTACATATTCTAGTCTGACTTGTTTTCCAAATATATAAAACATTCATAAATGAAGACTACTTAATATATGGAAAGAAGCTTTTGCCTTTCCATTGCATAAAGGTGGAAGGACTGTTAGGATTTAACCAACTTCATCATAAACAGCCTTAACAGTAATGAGTCATTGCTAGTTCTTCAGCAGAAACTGGTACACTTGCATTTTTCGAAGAATAACCGCGTTTAGGTATACGTGGCTACATTACAGGCAGGTTTTCCAGTAATGTATCAGACAGAATGTGTAAAGTAAAATGCAAAACCCAATACTTTCTAGAGTTCAGGGCTCACACAGTTATGCCTCAGGGTTCCCCCTGCTGTTCTCATTTGTGTTGGTGAATTATCCCAGTACTGCTGAAGACAGCAAGCTATCAGGTATGCTTATGACACTGACTTCATGTGAAATCCCTTTAGCATAGTTCATCTAAGGTAGTGCTTCAAGCTGTTTTTATTCATTTTGAGTGATTGCTGGTTGACTATGAAACCTTCTGCTGAATGCCAGTAAAAACAAATAAACCTCATTCTGATTACTAACTGATATGTTCATCTCTAATCATCCCATCCAAATGTGGCAGACCATTCAGTGCATTGATGGAATTAAACATCTTGGCATTAAACAAGGTAAGTCTTTAGCTTTTCATATTCTGAGTTAATGAAATAATTGAAAGATGTATCCCAAACCTGGTATGTACAGTTGGAGATTATTTGCATATTACTGTATCCAGAATTATTCTGTTATCCTAACTGCTTACCAGATGTAAATCATATATATTGGTATGATCATAGAATTATGTTTAAACTCAGAATATCTAAAAAAAAAAAAAAATGTAATTCGAAACTCATTAATTTAAAAGACATTTAATCTAACCACATTTGATACAATTGTGTAGTAGTTTGTATAGAATTAACACTGCTATTGTTTAGGCTGTTGAGATAGCAGGAATTACAAGTAAAATTAGTCTAGTGCACCATTTGTACATTGCTAATGCCCGCCCATAAGGTTTGTGTTTGTCCATCAGCAGTGATTCAGTGTATGCGGCGTTTTCTCATTTTTCGACAGTTATACGAAAATAAAATTGCCAAAGATTCCAAAGACAACCGCAAGGCATTCTATAACTATGTCAAGAATCTAAATGGCAATGCTCAGATCTGCTCTGAGCTAAAACAGAATGACATTAAATATACTGATCCCAAGGATATTGCCGATATCCTGGCAGATCGATTCAGTGCCAACTTTACCCCCCTCTCACCTCCTAAATGGCCCATCTCAATACTGGAAGATTGCCAAATTCCGGTAATAACGGCCACACAGGTAAAAAAACACACTCTCCAAAGCTAAGAATACAGCATCCATGGGACCAGATGACATCCCGGGCTGTGTACTACATGAACTACAATATGAACTGGCACCTCACGTAAGTGTCATGTTTAATCATAGCCTCACCTCAGGTTTCGTGCCCACTGAGTGGCACAGTGCTACAGTTATCCCACTCCACAAGGGGGGGGGATCCACCTTCGATCCCGGAAACTACCGTTCCATCAGTCTGACGAGCCTTATCTGCAAGGCCATGGAGCATATTATCATGGAACTTATAAACAAAGATATTGGCAACCTTCAAACACTGGACCCCACCCAGTTTGGGTTTGTGAAGGGCCGATCTTGTCTCCTGAACCTGATTGACTTCTTCGAATCAGTCTCCAGAGCCATGGACAAGGGTAAGGTGGTCCACACAGCCTATCTAGACCTTGCCAAGGCCTTTGACACCATCCCCCACTCTGGAATCATAGATAAACTTACTAAGCTGGGCATTACTGTAAAAGTAGACGACTCCAAATCCAGCTCCAGATGAGTGGAGTACCTCAGGGTTCAGTCCTGGGACCGCTCTTGTTTGGCATCTACTTCTCTGAAGTACAGGCCAACACTAAGGGACTCTGGCTAACAAAGTTCGCAGATGACTGCAAACTGGGAGCCATTATTGAATCCCCAAATGATGTGGATACTCTACAAAAGGGCCTTACAGAAACATATGCTTGGTGCCAGAGCCATGGGCTCAAGCTCAATGCCAAGAGATGTATACTTATCTCCTTTGGGGAAAAAAGATGTGCCCGTGAATTACCATATAGGTGGCAGTACACTAAACACCGAAAGTGTGATAAGAGACTTGGGGACAAAGGTGGACAGTGGTCTCACCTTCGATAACCACATCGCCACAACAATCAGGAAATCCTTCTATGTGGCACACCTCATCACTAAGGGCTTTTCATCCGGAAAAAGGAGGTCACTGTCCCACTGTACTCATCCCACAATAGACCCATTATAGAATACAACGCCCCGTTTGGTATGTACCTCTCAAGACATCTGCAACAACTGGAAAGGTCACAGAAATACCTCACTAAAAGAATCACAGGCCTAAAGCAGATGCCCTACGCTGACCGCCTTAAACTCCAGCTATACTCTGTTGCATATCGTCTACTCGGAGGCGATCTCTGCTTAACATACAAGGCCATGTCAAACCCAGAGCTGTTGGACATGCTACACTTAAAGAAATCACACTCCCAGGGATCTAAACCTTGTCATCACAATAAACAAAACATGCTGGAGGGATGGGTTCCTGACCCAGAGACTCCCCAAACTCTGGAATAGATTGTCCATTCATGTCAAGCAGAGTGCCTCTTTGGACCTCTTCAAAAGGAACCTTGACGATTGGATGGGAGAAAGGAAATTCACCCCGGGGATCACGTCAGTCACCCTGCTAGACAGGGGTCCAGGGAAGTAAATAGTGTGGGAAGAAATAGCCAGGGAATTGTTATGGCTAGGCTTGTATAAGCCCTAGGGCTGATAGCCTAGTACCAACCTATGAACCTAAGTTGTGCGACTGTGGCATTGGTATATTTAAGCAAGGGAGGTGTGAGGAGGTTCAGAGCTCCCTGCCAAAGGGGGGAGGGGGGGTTGGTGGAGTATTTGCTGTATATGAAATTGTAGATGGAGTGTGATGCACCATGTCTTAGATAAAATTTTTAGATATGTTGTGATTAGGTGTGTGTGTGTGTGTGTGTGTGTGTGTGTATAGATAGAGCTCTATTTGTATACACACACACACACACACACACACACACACACACACACACACACACACACGTATGTGTGCATGTGATTCATAGATTCATAGATTCATAGATTCATAGATTAGTACTAGGCTAAGTGCCCTTGCGAGCTATTGTAAGCCTAGCCAATTATCCCTTGTGAGACTCAAACCCTGCACCTTGTGTTTGTAAGGCAAACACCTTAACCATTAGGCCACCCTCCCAACCCCTATGATCTGCATAACCAGTGACAATAGTTATGTAAAGTTTCTGTATTAATTAGACAGTAGCTACATACGATGGGAATACAGCACATAAGCTATACTGCTCAGACAAGCTCCATGTGGGTTTACAGAGTGGTCCTAGCAGCAAGGAACTCGAAAAAGCGACTACCTTCTGGATTTAAGTATATTTGCTTTTTTTCACTGGAAATAGCTTCTGTTGCTTACTTTAAACTAGCCTGAACTGTTTTTTTTCTGATTACTGCATTTATTTTTAAATCTGCACTTAAAGTTACATTTAGTCGAATTTAATCGAAAGTTTGCTTGTTTGTTTAATTTAACTGTGGAGGCTGCCCACTAAAGTGTGCTAGCCTGTGTAACTAATTTATCACTGTCTCTGCATTTTCTGTGTATTTCTACAAAAAACCCCCCAAAAAAATAATCCTTGTTTTCCCGCCTTTCTCAGCTAGTTTAGACCAGTATACAGGCATTGCTGTATTCTGGGCTGTGGTGTAGTTCCTGTGTTGTCCATTATCTTACTTGGATAGAAGGAAGTTTCTTTGCTCACCAGTGGGAGTGGGGAGCCTTGAGCAGCCTACCTGTCCTTGGGGGAAGTGACCTCAGCACAAGAAGCTGTAGTAATTGGTTGTTTGGGACCATTCCTAGCTCTTTTGTAGTTCACTGCTTAAAATCCGCCTCTGGGCGTTTTTTTCTGGTTATACTGCTCAGACAAGCTCCACGTGGGTTTACAGAGTGGTCCTAGCAGCAAGGAACTCAAAAAAGCGACTACCTTCTGGATTTAAGTATATTTGCTTTTTTTTCACTGGAAATAGCTTCTGTTGCTTACTGTTTTTTTTCTGATTACTGCATTTATTTTTAAATCTGCACTTAGTTACATTTAGTCGAATTTAATCGAAAGTTTGCTTGTTTGTTTGTTTAATTTAACTGTGGAGGCTGCCCACTAAAGTGTGCTAGCCTGTGTAACTAATTTATCACTGTCTCTGCATTTTCTGTGTATTTCTCCAAAAAAAACAAAAAAATAATCCTTGTTTTCCCGCCTTTCTCAACTAGTTTAGACCAGTATACAGGCATTGCTGTATTCTGGGCTGTGGTGTAGTTCCTGTGTTGTCCATTACCTTACTTGGATAGAAGGAAGTTTCTTTGCTCACCAGTGGGAGTGGGGAGCCTTGAGCAGCCTACCTGTCCTTGGGGGAAGTGACCTCAACACAAGAAGCTGTAGTAATTGGTTGTTTGGGACCATTCTTAGCTCTTTTGTAGTTCACTGCTTAAAATCCGCCTTTGCACGGCTTTCTTGTGATCGTACAAGAGCTACCGGTTAAACAAGGTTAAACTTTTTCTGGCTCCGCCAAGTCTGCTCTTCAATTTTTCCCTTAGAACTGTTCTACTTGCAATCTAAACAGCCTATACTCTATCTGAAAAGCTCAGCACTTGCTCCTAAAGCATTTTTATACAGGTAAAGCACTCTTAAACAAAAGAAAGTACTTCAT
Source organism: Protopterus annectens (assembly GCF_019279795.1). Taxonomy (NCBI): domain Eukaryota; kingdom Metazoa; phylum Chordata; order Ceratodontiformes; family Protopteridae; genus Protopterus; species Protopterus annectens. Next base: position 290,554,522 of record NC_056726.1, on the reverse strand, counting down.
TCACCTAAATTCTGTTGAGTACACATCTCCCTATAGGTCCTTTCTGACTCAGTCACACAGCAATCTTTTTCACTATTTCTAGCATGTCGAAGGGTCAGTTGCTGGCGTCCTCTCCTGTTCAGCTGGTGAATCTGGGAATCTTGAGGCAATGTTACAGTTGCCTCATGTACACAGACAACCCTCTCCTCCTCCCAACAAATACAAATATATGCGAGAGATGCAACTGTATAGCCAAACTGGAGGCTGAGCTCTCTCAATTCAGTACTGGCAAGACCAGTCAGGAGGAGAAGGTAACCACGCACACCACAAACCCAGTCTCACATAGAACTATCACAACAGCAAAACCAAACACATAAACACACAAAAACATACTCGGAGGCGCTGATTAAAAATCTACCAAAACAACAGAGGCCTCCAAAGCAGACACCCAAGCAACCACCACCTCAAGACATAGCACATGCAACACATAGTTCACAAAGTCAGTGTGCTAAACAGTCACAGCCCTTAAGGCCAAACAACATGCCAGACACACTTGTAATAGGTGACTCCATAGTCAGACACACTGACGTCCCGCTCACCAGACTGAACAAGGAAAAGGTCACAGTAAGCTGCCTGTCGGGAGCTAGAATCCGCCACATAACACAAGCACTCAGGTCACTCCACAGCAAGTACAAATATGACTCGGTCATTGTACATGCCGGTGTGAACGACCTGAGACGTACCTCCCTGGACTACATGAAAAGAGACCTAGAGGAGCTCTCTGATTATGTAGCCCAGGCCGGTATGACCCTGACCCTGAGCAGCATCTTACCCTCACCAAGAATGATGCCACAGTACAAAGACAAAATGATCAGTTTTAACAATTGGCTTAATTACTGGTGTCATTCTAAGGGGATCCAATGTCTGTCTGCTTGTGATGACATGCTTGACAAGCCACGCTGCTTCGCAAGGGATGGCTTGCACCTGTCACCCCTGGGCTTCTGGATATTGGCCAAGGCTCTTGCCACCCCCATAGTGCCTTTTTTAGGCAAGGCTGAAATGACAAACCTACCTCCCTAGAAAACACAAGTGGAAAAAAACTAAGGGTAATGCTGCTCAATGCCAGAAGTCTAAACCTCAAGATGCACGTCCTCGAAGCCCTCCTCAGTATGGAGAACATCGATGTCTGTGCGGTGACTGAAACCTGGTTCAAGGCTCCTGAGAGCACCCCAGCACTATCAGGTTTTACCTCATATCATGCTTTCCGGCCCCAAAACTTGGACCGAACCACAAAAGGAGGGGGAGTATCCATTTTCATCAAAGATACCCACATCTCCAGGTTAGTGGCAACGCACGAAGCATCGGAGACTATCCAGGTACAACTAACCATAGGCAAAACTGCCTTAGTTTGTAGCATGCTACAGACCACCCTCTCAAACTCAGGAACCCCACACAGCCTTCCTGAAGACACTGGAGAGTATGAATGTTTCTCCAAATACCATCATTTTGGGAGACTTCAACTACCCAAACATAGACTGGGAACATTACTCAAGCCCCAACACCCTAGCCCAAAGGTTCCTAGAATTCATAAACTCAAATGCAATGGAACAACTAGTCACCATTCCCACAAGAGGAGACAATATACTAGACCTGATCATCACAAACATGGGGACAAAATGCTCCACACCGGAAGTATATCCCTCTTTGGTAAGATCAGACCATAAATTAATCTCACTGGAAATCCACATCCCCCCACCCCTGCACAAAAGACCACAGTGAAGAACTTCTCAAAAGCAAACTTCACACTTCTTAAGACTGAAGTGGTATCCTTCAAGGCCCCTGGGCCAGTGGAAACCACAACCCACACTGCTGAATCCTTTGCAAATGCCTTCTATGGGCACCTTCAAGAATGCATGGATCATGCAATCCCAAATAAAACCAAGACCCATTCCCCCAAAGGCAGGCGCCCGGTCTGGTGGACCCCAGCCATAAACAAACTTTACAACAGGACGAGGAAGCTACTACATGACAGAGCAAAATCCCTAAAAGGGAAGGCGTCTCTGATCAGTACTAGCAAAAAACTACGATCACTCATAAAATTATCCAAGGCCAACTTTGAGAGAAAATTTGCAAAAGATACAAAAGACAATCACAAGTCCTCCTTTAGCTGTGTTAGAAACCTGGGTGGAAACTCCCAGATATGCTCAGAGTTAGTCCAAAATGACACAAAATACACCAAACCCACTGACATTGCCAACATTCTGGCAGACAGGTTCAGTGCAAATTTCTCCCAAAAGGAGAAATAACTATCCCAGCAGAGTGTAGCCTCCCTAACATCTCAGATGCCCAGGTGAGAGCCGCCCTCTCTAAAGCTAAAAACACAGCATCAATGGGACCGGATGGTGTCCCGGGCTGTGTGCTACATGAACTCCAAGAGGAACTAAACCCACACACAAGGCTGCTGTTTAATCTTAGCCTTACTACAGGATACGTACCCAAAGAGTGGCGTGCGGCAACAGTGGTCCCACTTCACAAAGGCGGTGCTTCTACGGACCCTGGAAATTACCGCCCCATAAGCTTGACGAGCCTGGTCTGCAAAGCTATGGAGAGGATCATTATGGAACTCATAAACAAAGACATTGGGGACCTACAGACATTGGATCCTACCCAATTTGGCTTTGTCAAGGGCAGATCCTGCCTTTTGAACTTGGTCGACTTTTTGAAACAGTCACTAAGGCCATTGATGAGGGTAAGGCAGTTCACACAGCCTACCTTGACCTTGCAAAAGCCTTTGACACAATACCCCACTCGGGCATCATAGACAAACTCACCAGCTTAAATGTAAACCCATATGTCACAAGATGGGTTGCAAACTGGCTCAAGGACAGAACCCACAGGGTCAGAGTTGCTGGAGCTATGTCAGACTCTAAGCCAGTCACAAGCGGTGTCCCACAGGGCTCAGTCCTGGGACTCCTCTTGTTCGGCATTTATTTTTCCGAGGTACAGGCAAACATAGGAGGATTGTGGCTGACAAAGTTCGCAGATGACTGCAAACTGGGTGCCATAATTGATACTCCAGCGGACACAAACATCCTTCAGAGAGGCCTCATAGAAACGGATAATTGGTGCCAGAGCCATGGCCTTAAGCTGAACGCCAAAAAATGTATAGTGATACCCTTTGGGAAAAACAAGGTACCGACAAATTACCACATAGGCGGTAATCCATTAAGTACGGAAGAGGTAATCAGGGACCTAGGGACCCAGGTTGACAGTAACCTCTCATTTGACACTCACATTGCCAAAATGGTTAGGAAGACCTTCTATATTGCCCACCTTATCATGAAGGGTTTCACATCTAGATCAAGAGAGGTCATTGTGACCCTGTACTTTTCTCTTATCAGGCCAATGATTGAGTATAATGCCCCATTTGGGATGTATCTCACCCGACACCTGCAGCAGTTGGAAAGACCCCAAAAGTTCCTCACCAAGAGGATAAAGGGTCTTAAACATATGTCCTATGCCACCCGACTGAAAAAACTCCAGCTCTATTCAGTCGCATACCGCCTACTCAGACGTACAAGGCCATGTCCAATCCTGAATTAATGGACATGCTCCACCTCAGAAAATCCAAATCCATCAGAGCCACGAGAACAAGTGACTTAAACCTCAACACAGAAATAAATAGGACGTGCTGGAGGGACAGATTCATAACCCAGAGGCTCCCTACACTCTGGAACAGAATCCCAGTCCATGTTAGGCAGAGCCCCTCACTGACTCTATTCAAGAGAAATTTCGACGAATGGATGGGAGATCGTAGGTTTACCCCGGGGGTCATGTCTGTGTCACTACTAGACAGAGGCATAGTAAACTAAACCCTAAAAGGGCGTAGTATTCTCATCCTAAGGGGTGGTGTAAGCCACATACACTCTGGCTAGGCTTATAAATGCCTTAGGGCAGATAGCCTAGTACGAACCTATGAACATATTGGGTACCAGTAGGTGTAGAGATGCAGAACAGGAGTGAAAAGTGAGCCCTGTCCTACTTAGCCTGGCCAAACAGCCTATTGCATACATTTATGGCTACCAGTTTGAATGAACGGGTATTGAAGTATATGATAAAGCATATAAATAATGAATGCCATGTAAACTGAGTTTTGGTAAATGCAAAAGTGCTCTTCTATTTAATATCTTTTATTTTTTCAATAAAAGTATTGATTCCAAAACAATTTATAAGTGCTTGATTTACTGTTGAAGTCATAAATTAGACTGGCTGCATCAGCCAGCTACTTTGAAGGTCATGAAGTGTCAGTCTTCCTGTGTATGTGTGTGTGTGTCTCTATCTATATCTATATATGTATATATATATATATATATGTGTGTATATATGTATGTATGTGTGTGTGTTAGAATATTTATTGGTTTATGCTTTTGTTTGAATTTATTTGTTAAACAGCATAAAGCAGTGATCCCACTGGGCCATTTTCAGACTCTGTCCAGGAATAGAAATTGAGAAATCTTTGTACCATTTAAGTTGTACTAAAACCGAGCAGATAACTCTTGTGTTTTGTTTTATTGTTTGAAGAGACTTCATAGCTGCATTTTGTTTATCACTACCCACTATGGTAATAAGGCTTTTCATGATTTTGTATATGGTGTACTTGTATCCAGTTTCTAAGGATTTTGCTATTCATTTCTTAATTGTAGTCTGGAGCTTTTCTCCTCAGGCCTTTGGGGGAAATTGGCCAGAACACAGCCGCTGAACTTCCTTGTCAATACACACTGTATGAATTATGGGCAGCCACGATGGTGCAACAGAGTTAGTATTGTCACCTCACAGCAAAAGGTTCTCGAGTTTGATTTTTGGCTGGGGTGCCTTCTGTGTGGAGTCTGCATGTCCTCCCTGTGGTCACGTGGGTTTCCTCTGGGTGCTTTGGTTTCCTCCCACATTCCAAAGGCATCCAATAGGTGGATTGGACACTCTAAATTGGCCGTAGGTGCGAGTACAGGTGAGTGGTACGGATGAACCACTGCTGCAGGGCTAGCCACCCAGTGGTGTAATCCTTGACTCGAGATGATTATCACTGTTGAAAGTGACACCCGACCCTATCTGCAAAATGGGGAAAAGGGGGTTGAGCATGGATGGATGGACACACTGTATGTATGAATAAATGAAGTGAGTTGATTAATTACATTAGTTGCAACTAGATTTTTAAGTACTGCATGAACTGAGTTCCAGAAGAAGATAATTTGTTATTGAGGCTGGAGGCAAAGTGTCAGATTTGCCTCCAAGCATGTGATAGTTGGGTTGAAGAACACACTTTAATTTTGAATGCTCCATGAATGGGGAAGAACATGTATTAAATGTGTGAATTGACTCAGAACAGCTATGAGTAAAGTGTCTTGTGATATGGAATGATCAGCAGTGATAGTAAGATTTTTAATAAGCCTAAAAATTTTTTTTTTTTTCTGACAAATTTTTGTACTTTATTTTCTTACAGACACTAATGGGTGGTTGATTTTGCTATGTTTTGCCTACCTTGATAGGTTTGTAGTTTCTTTTGTGATTTGATAGTTTTGTTTACAGATCATTGAGAGTAATGAAGTTTGGGTTTAGATGTGGCCTCTGCCATAGATTGTATCTCCTTGTGGGGGGGCGGGGGTAATAGTCACTGTTTTCCATTCAGTGGGGACAAAGCCAGTACTTGGATGTGGTTGAATAGTGTGTCTACTGGAGCAGCTGGCTCTTGTTTTAGAACATTAAGAACGCAACCTGGAATGTCATCTGATCGCATGAGACTGTGTTCTTGGCCTTGGAGAGAGCACTTGCTCTTTGCAGATGCAGGGAGGAGGAGATGAAGACATGGTTTGTGATATGCTGAAGGAGGATAGGGGGTGAAATTTTTGCCAAATATGTCTGCTAGCAGGTTTTCAAATTCCACAGGGTCAGTGTGTATGATGCCATCTACGATTTGTTCAGCACACATCTGAGTCCTACCTTTTAGATTCTGGAAATAGCTGAAATAAGCCTTGTGGTTATCATTGGCTATGATTGCTAAATTTTTCTCATAGTTGCTCTTTGAAAATTTTATGAGTTGTCTTGTTTGCTTGTTTAGGCTGAGGAGCATGCTCTTCCATTTCTGGGATCTCACTACTGTATTTTTAGACAGCAGCTTCTTTCGCTTATTGTATAACTTATTAATGCTAGACTTCCACTAGGATGATTTGATTTTTATTGAGGATCTTGCTTTAATCCTATCCAGCACAGCTGTGTCTAAACATCTGTGTAGATGTTTATACAGGGCATCGGTGTTTACCTTAGTATAGATGTCTGTGCTATCTGTGGAACCTGGAGCTTGAAATTCAAAGATTTTTTAGCCTGACTTCTCCTATGGGAATTTCTGGTGCTATTGCTACTTCAAAAATGACTGATTTATGGTCGATTTAACCAGTGTGGGCCCTACACTTGAGGTGTTGCATTAGTCAGTCATATTGATGAGGACCAGGTCTAGAATATTGGAGCCCGTGGGGTGGTGCTCTGTTTGCCCCAGGGGATATGAGTTAAAGTCCAGGAACTTTTGTGCGAGCGATTTTGGGCCCCGTACGTTTCCCAGTTAATGGAAGGATAGTTGAAGTCACCCATGACTAGGGTGTTAGGTTGTACCTTAATTGTCCCAAGTAGGTCTAAATAAGCTGTGTGGGCATCTTCGTTCATGGAAGGGGACCTGTAACTAACGATGACCTGAGGGGAAGCCTTACGGTAATTTGGACTTGAAGTAACTCCATAGAGTTTTCTTGTCTAATCAGTCTAGAGGTGTAATTATATTTAATGAAGATAGGTACTCCATCTCCTTTGGTTCTCACCTTCAATTTGCGGTCTGAAAGTGTGGAAGGCATTGTAGCCTTGCAAGGCCAGGGTACTTTCTGTGGCCTTTGTGACTGCACAGACGTCTGCATCTTTTAGGGAGAGGAGTGCTTCCAGAGACTGCCTTTTCTTAATTTCTTAATCCTTTTCTAGTACATACATCTTGTAAAACCACTTGGTTTTAAATCTTTGTGTTTTGTTTGTAGACAATAGTACCTTTGCTATTTTCATTGTTTTATTTAGAAAAGCTTTGCTATTTACTTATTACAGAAAAAAGCAAAAGTCCTATTTTATTTGAGTCCTTTTGTTGTCTGAGGAAAGTAGTAAGCATCCTGCCATTGTAAACGAGCACACAGTTGTATTGTTGTGTTCTTTTTTGTTCCAAGTTCCGTTTCACTGTCATTTCCTGAGTGACTGTGGTATTGTGTTCCCTGCTTTCTGGGGGGGTGGTGTTTAATATGAGTGGCAGGCAGGACCCATCATAGTGTACTTCTTGGGATGAGGTGTTTTGTTTGTTTTAGGCATGCCTTACCTCTCTGCCCAGGAGTGAATTAGTGTAGCTAATGTGGGAAAGAATGTTCACATTTTCACTTTGTAGCTGTGTGCTTCTGTATGTGTATCATATATGTCTGTGCGTATGGCACTCGCTATATAGTGGATATGAAAATCCACACACCCCTGTTAAAATGTCATGTTTTTGTGATATAAAAAAATGAGACCACAATAAATAATTTTAAAATTTTTCCCACCTTTAATGTGACCTATAACCTGTACAATTCAGTTGAAAAACAAACAAATGTGTTAGGGGAAAAATATAAAAAATAAAAAAATGTACAATAAGCTGGTTGCATAAGTGTGCACAGCCTTTAACTAATACTTTGTTGAAGCACCTAACTTTGGACACTCACTCCTAACAGTTACTTTTTTCTTCATTGTTCTCTTCCGACTTCCTGACAGCATTTGTTGTGGTCCTCCACTGAACTGTATGCAGTAGTTAATTTTCTTCCTGAAATCTTTTTAGTTATTACTACACACTAACAAGAAAATTCCTTGCTTGTCTGTCTGCTTTAGAGTGCCATTAACAGCCGCAGTTGGCCAAGTTATGGGCTGGCCCAGTATGCAGATATGCCCCCTTTTCTCTTCCTGTGTGTCTACAAGAACTGCAGGTTGTTTTCCCCTACTGCTGACAACTGTAGGTTGTCAGTGTTTCACCCTGAAGTTTAGCATCTGCCATTTTACCAAGGTGAGTTAACTTTGAAAGGTAAAGGATTTGTTCCAAAACTGGGTACTGCTTTGAAGCTAATTCGCCTTTCTTAGCTTGACAAAATTGCTAAAAGTGGTCATGAGTTAGTTTCATATCCCAGTTGCTTGATAGTCAGGGCTGGAGGTTGGAGTCCTTTATGGAGGACGGTAGCCCTTCTGGAACATGGACTTATTTTGAATAGCGTTATTTGTTTACTGTTCAGGGTCTACAAGAAAAGGGCAGAATTATTCTGCATTAGATTTTCCACCACAGATAGCTCATCTGAACAATTGAATTTCAGCCTGCCTGATATGCCATAGAGATTTTCTGCTTCAGAATTTGAGGGTGCTGCATGATTTCTTGTAGACAAGGTTGCTTTGATTAGATCTTTTCTCCCCCAGCTCAGCTTCTTTTGAACCCAGGTTTGGTACAGCTGTGGATACTATTGTCTTTGGCTGGGCACCATTCTCATTTGATAACTTTGAGGAGATGGTGAAGACTGCTTCAGCACTGTGCCCAACATGTAATGGGCTAGACTTCATCCTACCAGGATAGTTGCATCATACCTGATACCCTTTTAAGTCTTGTTTGCTTTTAGTTAATGTTTCTTTGAGATGAGTGCTTATTTCTTTCCTTCGAGACCTTGATAATCGCCTGTCCTCCAAAAACCTGCACTTAATACACACGTTCTGGAGACTTTGTTGTCCCATCTCAAGTTTTCCTTTCTTTGTGTAAGATTGTTGAGAAAAGGTTTGTGTTCAGTTCTTATCTGTGTTCTCATGACCTTTTAGAGCCATGTCAGTCCACTTTTAGGTCCAGACATAACACCAAGATGGCTTTTTCCAGGTCAGTGATGACCTCAGTGATAAGAGACCAGTGGTTATGTTCTAGTTGTGTCCTATTTGATTTCATGGTTATCTTTCACACTTCTGACTGTAGGATCCTTATTGAGATTCTGCCATCTTGCTCTGGGTTGATTTTTGCAGTCCTTTACCGGTTCACCTGTTACATTCACCAGTTTCCACTGCTACTGTAGTAATTAAATTGTGTCTGCTAGTTTTACAGGACTGGAGTATCTAGATTGCATGGTTTCCCTGTACTTGAGCTCTAAAACCAGCATTTATACATTAAAAGGGTTTTCTAACTGTACTGTTGTGGCTGAAGTGTGCTGTAGCAAACCAATATGAGTTGGGAGCTGCTGGCTGAATGCTTATTGTGTGTTTTCCTGATTTGGTGTTGTAAAACTTGTTTTTCTGATTCCATATAAGCCCAATGTTTGTGCTAGGCAGCTCTCCATGCAGCAGCAGTTAGCAGTGCCCTGTATAGACACACACACTTCAAGTAAAACTTTCTCTCTCTACAACCTTCCCTAGTCTCCTTGCTGCTCTAAGAACATGAGTTGCTTGCATAGCGACATCACCTTGTTGGATAGCTGCAGTTCACACTGAGTATAGCACCCATTCTTTGTCTATGTTCCGTGTGCTGTCATCCCAGTCCAATCAAATCTATCCACTTGTCTCCTTGGTTAAACCCATAGAAAAAAAAAAAAAAAAAAAATGAAACTATAAATAGGCACTTTCCTGCTATCTCTGTGGCCAGCCTGGTCATCAAGGGAGTCCTGAGGCATCATACCAATTGTCTCGTGTGTACGGACAACCACTTTAATCCTGAAACAAGCACAGTATGTGAAGATTTATTTAAACTATGAAAATTGTAACACGACTTTCACATACTGACAAATCAAATTACAAACAGGTTGTCTCACATGCACATCATTTCCCTCACTAGATAAGGTCTCGACACATAAACACACAAATGCGGACATACTTTCAAATAATTTACCAAAACCTCAGAGGCCTCCCATATGCTGCCATCAGAAACCACATGCAAGAAAAACCAAATCAGCACCAATGAGGCCTCCCATATGCTGCCATCAGAAACCACATGCAAGAAAAACCAAATCAGCACCAATCACTACATATAAAAATACAATCAGTGTCTCCACAAGCAAGCCCCTAAGATGAAACACCACACATTCAAAACATCTTGGTCATAGGAGAGAGTATCGTGAGACACATGAACCCCACCACCAGGTTGGATAAAGAGAGGGTTAGTCATTTTCTTCTCAAGGGCCAGGTTTCACTAGATCATGCACACACTCGGGTCACTCCACCACAAGTACTAGTATGACTCTGTCACAATCTATGTGGGTGTGAATGACCTGAGATGCACCTGTCTGGACTATATGAAGAGAGACATGATAAACCTGTCTGAATACATGTCCAGGTGATTATGAATCTTGCATTGTGCAACATTCTACCCTCACTAAGAATGATACCGCAATACAAACAGAAAATGATTGACTTTAATAGTTGGCTTGGCTATTGGTGTCATTTCAGGGGGATCCAGTATTTGTCTGCAGTGGATGACATTATCAGCCGACCATGCTGCTTTGCCAGAGTGTCTGCAGTTGTCACCACTAGGCTTTTGAATACTGGCCAAGGCATTGGCCACCCTCAGTATCTTTAGACAGTGCCAAACCAACAGATCTACCACTGTAACAAATTCTAATGCTGTGCTGAAGGTACTACTGCTTAGTGCTAGGAGCATTAACAAGAAACTGCACTCCCTGGAAGCTCTTCTCACCCTACAGATTGCAGACATCTGTGCAGTTAGAGATGTGGTTCAGGAATGTTGAAAGCACCTTGGCAGAATAAGGCTACAGTGCCTGTCACATTTACCACTGTCTGTAAAGGAAACAATGAAAGGAGGTGGTGTTTCCATTTACATAAAAAACAGTCACCTCAAAACTAGTCAAGCAGAATGACTTACTTGAACTACTCCATGTTCAGCTGACCATAAGCAAAATCCCCCACCATATTATTGCTAGCTACGGCTCCTCAACCATGAATCTCGAAAACCATTCTGCATACGAAGTTACTCGAATCACTATTCAGCCCAACACACTACTCGTGGGTGATTTTTATCCTCCCTTCCTTAAACTGGGAAACGTACATAACCACTAACTTGCAGCCTCAGAAATTCCTGGACTTTGTCAGTGCAAATGTTGTGGAACAAATGATCTGCACTCCCACTAACGTCTCAAATATCCTTGACGTAGTACTCTCAAACATGGATGAGTGTTGCACACCCCTGCGTAATGTCTTCATTGGTAAGATCGGATCATAAATTGGAGTCCTTTGAAATAAATGTAATGATAATATCCTAAATCATTTTTCCAAGGCAAATTACCTTCTAGTAAGTGATAGCATAGCTAATTTTAAAGTTCCTCCTAACCCCGAAAACACAAATGCCCTGTACAACCACTTAAACCAATTGTATAGAACTGCCAGAGCCTGAAGAATTAAACCCAGGACTAGCCAGAAAAAGAAGTCACCCTGGTGGATTCCTAGCATAAATGGACTATACAACAGAAGGGAGAAATTCCTATCTAGAAGTAAGAGAGAGGGTGCCCAACAGAGGAAAAAAAAAATCCCTCAGTAGTCTCAACAGGCAAATCCGAGAACTAGTCAAGTCTTCAAAAGGTAAATACGAGACTATAAAATAACCTCCCAAACAAAGGATAACCACAAAGCATTTTTTAGTTCTGTCCGAAATCTTAAGAGAAACCCTCAACAGTGTGCTGAGTTGGCTGTAGATGGCACTACCTGTACTCAGCCAGAAGAAATGGCAAACTTGCTGGCTGATTAAAATCAGCTCAGGTTTCGCTGTGTCTCATCACCTCCTCTCACTCCTATGAAATACCCCCTACCATTTTTTTGCCTGTCATCATAAAAGAACAGGTCATAACAAAGCTCTTTAAGGCTAGAAACATTGCATCACTGGGCCCTGACAGAATCCCAGGGTGCATTTTAAATAGCTTGAAACATGACTTAAGCAGACCCACTTGGATCTGTATTTCACCACAGTCTCCAGACAGACTTTGTCTTAGTAGAGTGGAGGACAGCAGCAGTCATCCCTCAGCACACGGGAGGACCATCAGCAGACTCAGAAAACTACTGACCTAGAAGTCTGATTAGCCTCATGTGCAAGGTTATTGAAGGGATTAACAACAGCACAGGAAATCTCTAGCTTTGTCAAGGACACATCCTGCTTGCTCAATCTGGTGGACTTCTTTGAGAGGATCACCAAGGCCATGGATGAGGGTAAGTCAGAGCAAACTGCCTACCTTGACCTGGCCAAGGCATTTGACATAGTGCCTCACTTGAATATTCTAGGTAGACTCGCACAATTGGGCATAAATCGCCATGTAACTATATGGATTGGATAGCCCAATGGCTCATGGATAGGACACATGTTATAAGAGTGAGGCAATCCACATCCAGCTAGAGGCCAATCACCAGTGGAGTACCACAGGGTTCAGTGCTGGCCCTCTTCCTGCTTGGGATATACTTCTTAGATGTCAAGGTAAATCTAGATGGCCTTTGGCTGACAAAGTTTGCTGATGACTGCAAGTTGGGGACAGTCATTCACTCTCCAAACAATGCTCATATCCTACAGAAAGGACTGACGCAGATTAATGATTTGGTGTCAGAGCCATAGCCTCAAAGTAAATGTGAAGACATGCATAGTAATACCTTTGGGAAATCAGATACCCTGGCAAATTATAACATTGGTACCATCCTTCCTAAGAGTGGTCCCAGTAGTGAGAGATCTGGGTGCTTGGATAGTTATCTGAACTTTGACCACCATGTGTCCACAGTAGTGATGAATTCCTTCTATGTGGCTTAGCTTATAAGTAAGAGCATGGCATCCAGATCTAAGGATGTCATAGTACCACTGTACTTGGCCCTCATGAGACCAATGATAGCATAATGCTATCTTTGGCATGTACCTCGCCAGGCACCTGCAACAGTTGGAGCGTCCTCAGAGGTTTCTCATTAAAAAAAAATATATACAGGATGTAACCAACATGTCATATGCAAACTGATTAAAAGCCTGATCAGTGTATTCAGTTTCCTACTAATTACTGAGAGATTATCTTTGTCTTACCTACAAGACAAGTCTCTGACCCAGTCCTGATGAAAATGTTGCACATTCACAAAACTAACTGCATGAGGCTTACCCGCTTTAAACTAACTGCATGAGGATTTAAAACCTGATCTCTGACATGAATAGATCTTGCTGAAGACAGGTGTGTTCCAGAGATTACCCTTCTTAGCGCCCTTCTCTGACCATCTTCAAATGTAATCTAGACTATTGGATGGGAAATTGCAGATTCACTCCTGGGGTGCTGTCCATGTCCCTTATGGACAGAGGCAGTCTGTACAAATGGTCAAAACCCCCCTTGTTATCTTTCCTCTAGGGATGGAAAACTGGGTAAAATCTGGGTGAAACTGGATTGGCTTGTAAGGGCTCTTGAGCCATTAGCTTAGTAATCTCCTGTGAACATATTATATTAGCTTAATGGCAGGAGGTGGCAGTAAACCTTTCCAGTTATCCTTTAAGTGTATAAATATTTTACCCCCTACATCCCTGCCCTACCCACTTACCCATTTCCATCTGTCCCACGTGTTCTTGTATGCCTCTATAAAACCTTTTGTTACAATTTCTTCTGGTAGGCCATTTCACAGACCGACAACCCTGTCTATGGAAGAAGTACTTTTGGTGATTCTGGGTGTAGTTGTTTTTTAGAGTCTGCTGCATGTGCCTTCCCATTCTCCTAATGTCTTCTGTTTAGAGTAACCCTGTTATATATTCCTGACATGATCTTGTGCATCACTGTCATATCTCCACCCCCGATTCTTCAGATTTAAAGTCAGAAGAGCTCTAGCACCTCCTATAACCTTTGGTTATATTCTTTTCTGTTGTCTCCATCACACAGACCTTTTTGGAAGCTTTTCTGTGAATTTCTTCCAACTTCCTGATGTTTTGCTTATGTCTTCCAGAAATGCATGTAATAATGAAGGTGTGGTTTGACCAATGTCCTCTAGAGTGGAAGCATTACCATTTGCTTTTGGATTCTAACGCTTTCAAGATGCACCCCAAAATTCTTACCTGCCTCTGTGCACTGAGCAGGCTATATCAAATTTAAACGCACTTTCAAGTCTCTTGTTGAAGGATAAAGTGATGATGATGACACAGTTTTCCACAGAGATCACCCTCATTCTAGTCTAAAGTAAAACTTTAAAACAGGGTGGGGGGTAGTATCTGATGTACATCAGACAACTAAGATACTGTACCGAGAGAATCAAAAGCTTTAGGCAAACAGAATTGCTTGCTGTGTCCTTTAAATAAAGAAAATTGACAAATCAGTATCTGGACTCTGTAAATTTTTTTTTTTCTGTGGCTACAGTTGTAAAAATTGTCAAAGATGGGTCCACCTCTTTCTACCCTAGGGCAGTGGCAACTATAGCAGTCGTTTCCAGGAACTTGTCAACCCAAATGAAGTGGCCACCAGGACCTGTTTTCACACCATCTGTAGACACTTCAAGCTGGATTTGTATTCCAGTAGCAGAGTAGAGTTTGCCTCTGTAGTGTTGTAGGGCATGTCTACTCCCGCACTCTGAGTCAAGTGTTGCAGTGCATTTGCGTTGTTCTAATTTAGATTTTTTGAGCCATTTTTTAAATACAAAGTTTTGTAAACCTTTTATTAAACTATAGTCTAGGAAATGTAGTGTAGTCCATCTTGTTGTCAGTGTAGGTAGAGAGAGCACTCTTTCCATAGACTTAAATGAATTCACCTCTGCTTATGAGTGACAATGCATCCATTAAAGTCTGTGGATGCACTTTGTGTTTTCACTACCATGATATCAGTGACGTTAGTTTATTTATGTTCAGTGTCATGATCGTAGGGAAATTGCTGTTAGAAAAAGTTTTTCCACCAGCAAAAGCAGCTGCAAAAATGTGATTTGGCACTTTGTGCACTACCTGATGCAATGCAAAGATAAGTAATAATTTATGACCAAATCACTTTAAGGCAAATATAATACAGTTGTAGGAGAAACTCAAAGTAACAGTAGCTGTTTTAGTTTATGGCTCACTGCTGCATTATAGGCTACTTTTTACTAACTTTCTTTATACCCCAAATAGCCAAGGTTAGCGCGTGCATCTGTGTCTGCCTTTTCTTTCTTCATCACAGCCTGGAGAGGGAATATTCTGCCTTGTGGACAGATTTTGTTAAATACGGGTGTATACCTTTAAAATACTAATGAGCTAGTTGGAGGGATTAGCATTTTATGTGATGCACAAAAATACCAAGGAATTCCATTTGCAGTAAAGACTTCATAGTTTAGACCACATGTAGTGTCTCACTGTGTTATATATTGAACTTCCTGCCCGGATAAAGGAAACTTTCTGAATAGCTTTGGCAAAGAAGTTCAGATGGAAACAGACCATAAACTTTGCAAAGCAAATTTTGAAAGTCCTGGTGCATGGCACAGTGATCTAAAAGTGATATGCAAAACCATTTAAGGAACTGTGCTTAACAAATATGTCAAGTGTGCCATTTTCATCATAGTAACACGAAGAACAGCTTGAAGAACAACTGTGGACTTTTTTGATAATGGTGGCCACTGTGAAGAGAGAGAAAAAGGTAAAAGAATTTTATGTGTGTACTGACCTGGCAATGCATTTGCTACATTACAATGAAAGGATTGCCTAAGCAAGAATTGTCAGTAAAAAAAGAAATCCAGCTTTATATACTTTAAAGAATAAATAAGTTGGGTCCAGGGCTTGATGTCCAAAGCTGAATGGGAATTCAACTAATTGAGAGGATATGAGTCATATGTGAGTGCTAGATGAGATAGTAATAAGTATCATAACATCGCAAAAAAAAAATAAAATTTTTTTGAGAAATACTAGCATATTATGTTCTATATTTTGTGGAGGAAAGTGGTTACAGCTTTTTTTTTTTTCTCTTCCATTTCAGAAAATTCATAAATTCCATATATGTGGATTATTTTACCAAGTTCCCTGGGATAGTAAAACTGGTTTCATAGCAAGTGCAAGTGTCAATAATGCACTACAGTTTATCTTTTTGAGTAACGTGCATCTTATGTTGTAATAGGTTCATAAGTAGGTACAAGGCTATCGGCCCAAGGGCCTACGTAAGCCTAGCCAACAAGGTTCCATGGCTTACGCCACACAAGAAAGTTATTTTTCTGTGCCACTGTCGAGCAGAGACACAGAAATGATCCCTGGGGTGTGTTTCCTATTTCCCATCCACTCATCAAGATTTTTCTTGGAGTGCTAATGAAGAACTTTGCTCGACATAGATGGGTATCTTGTTCCAGAATATAGGAAGTCCCTGGGACAGGAATCTATCCCTCCAGCGTGTCCTGTTTATTGTGGTGACAAGGTTTTGGTCCCTAGAGCGTGTAGCTTGGAGGGATTAGGATTTCTTTAGGTGTAGCATGTCCAATAGCTCTGGGTTTGACATAGCTTTATATGTTAGGCAGAGATCACCTCGGAGTAGGCGATATGCTATGGAGTAAAGCTGGAGTTTTTTGAGGCGGTCAGTGTAGGGCATTTGTTTGAGGCCAGTAATCCTCTTTGTGAGGTACTTCTGTGGCCTTTCCAGCTGCTGCAGATGTCGTGTGAGGTACATTCCTAAAGGGGCGTTGTACTGTATAATGGGTCTAATGATTGTCGAGTAGATGGGAACAATGACCTCTCTTTTTTTTTTTTTCCTGGATGAGAACCTTTTTATGATGAAGTGTGCCACGTAGAAGGACTTCTGACTACTGTGGCGATGTGACTATCAAAGGAGAGACTACTGTCCACCTGGGTCCAAAGGTCTCTTATCACGCATTCGGTGTCAAGTAGATTGCTGCCTATGTGGTAGTTCATGGGTACAGAGTTTTTACCAAAGGGGATGACGCTGCACTTTTTGGCATTGAGCTTGAGGCCATGGCTCTGACACCAGGCATCTGTCTCAGTGAGGCCCTTCTGTAGGATGTCCACATCATTTGGGGACTTGACTATGGCTCTTAGTTTGCAGTCATCTGCGAACTTCGTTAGCCAGAGGCCTTCTGTGTTAGCCTGTACTTCAGAGAAGTAGATACCAAACAGGAGAAGTCCCAGGATGGAACCCTGTGGTACTCCACTTGTCACTGCTTTGAGGCCAGATTTGGAGTCTGCAACTTTTACAGTGTGGGTTCTGTCAGTGAGCCAGTTGGCAACCCATCTTGTGATGTAGGGATTTATACCTAGTTTAGTGAATTTAGCTATAATTCCAGAATGGGGGATGGTGTCGAAAGCCTGGGTGAGGTCAAGATAGGCTGTGTGAACCACCTTACCCTCATCCACGGCTTTGGTAACTGCCTCAAAGAAGTCGATCAGGTTCAGGAGGCATGATCTGCCTTTCACAAACCCGAACTGGGTGGGTTCCAGAGTTTAGAGGTTACCAATGTCTTTGTTTGAGTTTCGTGATGATACGATGTTCATCGTGTTACCCTGCTGCAGTCATCACACTTGGGTTATCCTGTCATCAGGCGGTCCCGCAGTCGGCCGGAATTCCAAAGTCTTGGTTCGGCGTTGGTTGCTGTTGCCTCTTCCCTGACGTCAGTGCGCCAGGGGTATATATATAATGCAACCAACGCCATTTTCTTCAGTCTTTCTTGCCGCGCGGTGCCCGAAGCAGAAGCAGTTCGCAAGTGCCGGTCGGCCGACTCCTGAGATTTTCGAATTTCTGACTGAAGTCTTCTATAAAGCTAAGTACCCCGTTGGGGAAACTTTTCTTGCCTCTGACCGATGTCAGAAAAAGTTAACAATTGTATTTCTTGTGGGAAGCAAATACCTCATAAGGATTTTCATTCTTACTGCATACCTTGCCTAGGCCCAGACCACAATGTCACTTCTTGTCGGTTTTGTGCTAGGTTTAATAAGCGTACTATTAAAAGACGCTTTGATTTCGCATGACACTACTTTGGTAGGAAATTTAACTACACCATGCCGTCGGAGCACCGACTACCGGCGTGCACAAAAACGCAGGGATAAGGACAGGCAGCCCAGGCCTAAGCCAGATTCCGAGGCCTCGGCTGATCCAGATCTCCGGTTCTCCGGTCCTCAGTGAGGCTCCGATGCAGCCCCTGACTACCGCAGATCTGGAACCCGGGACCGCTACGGAAATTTTGACGGATTGTACCAGGCCGATGCAGCCTTTTACTTCAGGCCCTTCCGATGACTTTGCTTTAAAAGACGTCGGTGCTACAGAAACGCCATCGGTTTCTGAAGGCATTTTCAGACAGACTCTCACCATTAAAACGTTTTCTAAGTCGAAGACTCCTCCTAAATCTAAAAGGACTGCACTTCAGTCTCCTGTTTAAGGCCCTATGCCTAAGAAACAGATGCTCAAAATGGCTGAAGATTTGATTTCTTTAATCAGGGGTTCACAGCCCCCTCTTGACAAAAGTCCTAGACAAGAGGAAGATTTTGCTTCCTCTGAGCAAATGTCCATTTCTTCAGACTCCTCGGAGGACCAAGACTATTCCTTCTCTCCTTTTGAAGATTCTGATGCTGAGGACTCTGTTCCCTCAGCTTCTCCTCCTGAAGACTACTCCTTTGGGGAAACTTTACACACTATGAGGGAACATTTTCACTGGGAAGGTCAAGACTACTCTGATTCAAAGAAAAGGCTCAGAGAGTTTCTTTTACTCCCCCAACACAGACCACTTGCCATCCCACCAGTTTTGGGCATTGTGGATGATGTCTATTTAGAATCCAGTTTCAACCCAGACTCTCTACCTCCTGCTCCGGCTAAGCCTGACAGATACTACAGAGTGCCTGATTCCCACAAATTTCTTTACAAAAGCCCAGTAGCTGACCCAGAGACTATCTCCCAGGGTCCCAAGGGGGCTAAGGCTTCTATGGCTAAAAACCCAGTACCTTCTGAGAGGGATTTCAGAGCACTAGACAGGTGGGGGAAAAAGGTTTACACCTCAGCCACACTAGCTATGAGGGCACTGAATTGCCATTTTCACATGTTTAAATATCAGCAATTCGTAATCTCTCAGTTAAAGCAAAGAATAACCACTCTCCCTCAACAATCTGAATTGAAAGAAGTACAGGATCTGTTGCACACCACTGAGCAGGTGGGCAAGCATACCTTACTATGTGGGTTTGATTCTTTGGAGGCCTCCTGCAGAGCAGCTGTCACTGGGTCTGTTATACGTAGGCATGCTTGGTTAAAGGAACAAACTCTGCCTGATCATGTTAAAGCAAAACTACTAGATGCTCCCTTACAGCAGGATGTTCTTTTTGGAGTTAAAGCAGAAGAAGTTTTAAAGAAAATGTAAGATAAGGCAAAATCTATGCAGACAGTCAAAGATTTCCTACAAGTACAACCCCCTCGCTTCAGCAGAAACTGGCCAACAAAAAAAATTGGTCCTTTCCAGCCACTGACAGACCGCAGAGGGGTAAATACAGACGCCCAAGGGGCAGAGGACAACCACAAGCCCAGTATAAACCTCGCCAATGGGGCACTACAACACAGAAGGGAGGAGAAGACAGGTCTCAATCCACCAGAAGGCAAACTTAATGACTTGCACCTCATCTGGCCAAGCAAATACTCTCTTGGCAGCCCCCTTGGGGGGAAAACTCCCACTTTTTGCAGACAACTGGCACATTGTCACAAAGGACAAATGGGTCCTAGACAATTTTACGAGGATTCAGATTCCGCTTTCACACCTTGCCAACGAAAAGAGGAATGCCAAACCTGCCACAAAATCAATGGGCAGAGGCACAAAAGCAAATTACAGCTCTCATGGACATGAGAGCCATTCAACTGGTACCTACTCGAGAGCAAGGCCAAGGATTTTACTCAAGACTCTTTCTAGTGCCCAGAAAGGACAATGCCTGGAGACCAATTCTGGACCTTTCTAAACACTTGTTTACAAGTACCCAAATTCAAGATGCTAACACTACAGCAGCTACTTCCCATGTTGGGCAAGGAAGCATGGCTAGTAACGTTGGACCTCAAGTAGGTATACTTGCATGTCCCTATCAGACAAAGTTGCAGAAGATACCTCCGTTTCATTGCAGGTTCAACCCATTGCCAATTCTCTGCACTGCCCTTTGGCTTATCTACTGCACCCAGAGTTTTCACAAAATGCCTGGCACCAGTAATTGCATACTGCAGTCAAAGAGGAATTCAAATATATCCATACCTGGACGACTGCCTCATCCAAGCAGAAAGCAAAGACATTCTATTACATCATCTGGCCTTTGTAAAGCATCTACTAAACTGCCTGGGGTACACAGTAAACGAAAAGAAGTCAAAACTAGTACCCTCACAAAAAATGACATTCCTGGGTGCCAGCTTGAATACAACGGCCCAGAAGGCTTATCTTATGCCAGACAAGCAACTACAACTGACTCAATATTTCAAGACAATGGCAACAAAGACCCAATTGAATGCAAGAAAAATTCTGCAGGCTTTGGGTTTCATGGCATCTTGCATACTAATAATACCATTTGCAAAGCTACATATGAGGAAATTACAGTGGTACCTAAAAAGCGTGTGGTCTCAACACAGCCACAGCTTGGACACAATATCTCTTATTCCCTGCCCAGAACAGGAATTTCTATGGTGGTCACAGGCATGTCACCTCAACAAGGGTCAGCTTTTCACCTTGCCCCCAGTCAGGCAGACTATCACAACAGATTCTTCAGACTACGCCTGGGGGGCACACATGGCAGGACAATGCATTCAAGGCCTATGGACTGCAGATCAAAGAAATCTGCACATAAATCAAAAAGAGATGCTAGCTGTACAGAAAGCTCTGACAGCCTTCAAGGATCTATTACATCCAGGACAACTTGCAATAAAGACGGACAACACCACAGTAATGTGGTACATAAACAAACAAGGGGGTACACATTCCTACCCTCTATGCAGGCAAGCAATGATCTTATGGAACACAGCTCTAGCCTACCAAGTCCAGTTACAAGCTCAATTCCTGCCAGGACAGAAGAACACATTGGCAGACGACCTCAGCAGAAACATCAAAGATCCCCACGAGTGGAAACTAGATCCACAAATATTTGCAATGATGACTCAAAAATGGGGCCTTCCAAACATAGACCTGTTTGCCAGTCCTCAAAACTACCAACTGACAAAATTTTGTCCAAGGACATTCCACCATCAAGCTTGGAAAGTGGACTCTCTCTCTTACAGTTGGAAAAACCTGACAGCATATGCCTTCCCTCCATTACCTCTCCTCACAAAGGTTCTTTTGAAGGTCAAAAAGGAGAGACCACGACCGATTCTCATAGCCCCAGACTGGCCACGCCAGCACTGGTACCCGCTATTGAAAAATATGGCCCACAGCCCACCATGGATATTGCCTCAAATACCCCATTTGCTCACACAACAAAACAAACAGATTCTTCACAGCCAGCTGAAAACTTTAAATCTGGCTGCATGGCAAATCAACTAAACATCCAACCAGCTCCTCTTTCACAAGCAGTTCTGGATGTTATTCTGGAAGCCAGGAGGCCAAGCACCAGGAAGGCTTATTCGGACAAATGGAAAAGGTTTTGTGCCCGGAATCAAGCTAAAGGCCAAGACACAATTCAGCCTCACATGCCTCACATTCTACAGTATTTAGCTGAGATGTTGCACAAAGGACTATCCTTTTCCTCAATTAAAATCCATGCTTCAGCTATTTCAGCTCACTACAACACAGATCCACCTTTATTTTCACATCCTCTTCTAAGGCAGTTCCTCAGAGGGGCAAAAAACATTAGACCACCCAGGAGAGCTCCTACACCAACATGGGACCTCAACTTTGTTCTGGAAAAACTAACGCTACCTCCCTTTGAACCAGCTTTCTCTGCAAATCTTCAGTTCCTATCATGGAAGACTGCCCTGCTCCTAGCAATAACTTCAGCTAAGAGAGTCTCAGAGCTACAGGCACTAATGGCAGTGGAACCTTTCCTCATTTTTCACCAAGACAGAGTTTCTCTACGAACTAATCCTTCCTTTATGCCTAAGGTGGTTTCCAGTGTAGCTTTAAATCAAACCATCCACTTACCCACCTTCTTCCCCAATCCACAGAACAAAGGTGAGAGACTCCTGCATTCCTTGGACATTCACAGGCAGCTTTGTTACTACTTGGACAAAACTAAGGCTTTCAGAAAAACTGACCAGCTCTTTGTATCCTATGCTACAGCTTCTCAAGGGAAGGCTATATTTAAGCAAACCATTTCTATATGGATAGGTCATTGCATACGTTTCTGCTATACCCATCATGGGAAACCAGTTCCTGCTACCATTAGATCCCAATCTACCAGGGCAACAGCTACCTCTACAGCCTTTCTCAGGGGGGTTCCAACCAAGGAAATTTTAGAAGCTGCAACTTGGAGTTCAGTACACACCTTTACCAAACACTATCACTTACTTCTTTACTCTAAGTCCAGGGCGGGCTTCGCCACTGCAGCTCTGCAGGGCCTTATTGCCTCCACTAACCCTCTATGATACCTCCCCCCTACCTCAGCTTTGGGATTCAACCCAAGTGTGATGACTGCAGCAGGGTAACATGATGAACATAGTACAGTTTTGTACCTACCATAAATGTAGATGTTCAAGTGTTCACCCTGCTGCAGTCCAGGTTACCCTCCCTCCATCCCCTCTGATCTACTGGCAAAATCTCTTCTATGCCTTACTGATGTATTTGCTTATAGCTGAAGGGATTTTGTGTTTGTGCAGTGTTCACTCCATTTGGTACTAATTCTGACCACCTTTTTGGGGGCACCTGACATCTGGGGCAAGAAAAACTGAAGAAAATGGTGTCTGCTGCATTATATATACCTCTGGCGCACTGACGTCAGGGAAGAGGCAACAGCAACCGCAACCGACGCCGAACCAAGACTTTGGAATTCCGGCCGACTGCGGGACCGCCTGACGACAGGATAACCCAAGTGTGATGACTGCAGCAGGGTGAACACTCGAACATCTACATTTATGGTAGGTACAAAACTGTACTTTCCATAGCCTTGCAGACCAGGCTCGTCAGGCTAATAGGTCGATAGTTCCCGGGATCAGGGGTGGCTCCCCCTTTGTGGAGTGGAATAACTGTTGCTGTGTGCCTTTCAGTGAGCACATAGCCTGATGCGAGGCTATTATTGAACATGAGGCTTAAGTGGGGAGCCAGTTCGTTCTGAAGTTTGTGTAAAATACAGCCTGGGATGTTGTCCGGTCCTATGGATGCTGTGTTTTTGGCTTTAGAGAGTGCAGCTTTTACCTGCGTAGTTGTGATTACAGGGACTCTGCATTCTTCCTGTATAGATATGGGCCCTTTAGGGGTTGAGAGGGGGGTAAAGTTAGCACTGAACCTATCTGCCAGGATGTTGGCAATATCAGTTGGTTCTGTAATTTTCATGCCTTTGTGCTGTAACTCAGAGCAGATCTGGCTGTTGCCATCTAGATTCTTGACATATCTATAGAATGCTTTGTGGTTGTCCTTGGATTTAATGGCGATTTTGTTTTTGTAGCTAGCTTTGGAGGATCTTATAAGGGATCTCAGCTTCTTACTGAGGCTGGCCAGGGAGCTCCTCCACTCATTTGATTTTACTCTCTTTTGCAACAGTTTCTTCCTTCTGTTGTACAGTTTGTTTATGGCAGGGGACCACCAGATTGGCTTCCTTTTTTTGGAGGATAGTGTCTTGGTTCTGTTTGGGATAGAACCAAATACTCCACAGTAAAACCACTGGTATATTGATGGTGTAGAAAATGCTGGTAGCCCACAAAGTAAAGCAAAAAAGTTTATTGTAAGACAGTAGAAAGCTGGTAAGCGCTTTTGTCCTCAACAAAAGAACTTCTTCAGACAAATTAAAATCAAATGCAGAACACATTTTAAAGACTCTCTTTGTGCTTCACATGATAGTAGCCACTCCCCCTAAGTAACAAAAATTTAAAAGGGCAATAAAACTGTGATGTCATTGACAAAATGTTAAATAAATACGTTACTAGATATAAAAAATATAGAAAATATATATAAAATGATCATCCACTTCACATTTTTTTTTTAAAAGCGCAATAAATAAATAATCATCTGTTTAAAGCTGTCAATTTTAAAAGGGAATTAAGAGAGAGAGAGATTCATTTAAACATGGCCAGTTGTTCGCATTTAATAACAACTGCCAAGATAATTCTCTCTTTTCTAGTAAGGCAGACCATGCACCTCCCCTGATATCCATTGTGACACCATCAATAAAAAAATTAAAAGTGTGGTCACTGTTCTCTGAGGTATGTTTATACAAAGCATTTGTCTCTTTGCCTGTTCTTATTTCATACAAATGTTCATATATTCTGTTTTTAAATTTATCAGTTTTTCCAATGTAAAAACAATCACATAGGTTACAGAGGGCACAATAAATAATACGTTCAGCGTTACAGTTATACTTATTTTGATATGAATCTTAGTGTTGATCATAAATACTGTTCCTTCCTTTATAAAGGGACAGAAACAACACGTACCACACTTCAACATTCGTCCATTCGAAAAATGATTCACAGCATGTCCTTTCTCGAAAAAAATTTTAAAATTTTTACCTTTTCTAAAAACAGTAACTTGTTCATCAATATGAGTTCTGATACTTCGGTCATGTGATAGAATTGACCAATTTTTACTCAAAATATGTTTAATATCAGGACTATCAATCGTGTATGTAGAAATGAAGTATTATAATCTTTTCCTGTAAAAACAGAGTTGAGGGGTGCAACATTCACTGTGTGTGTTACACCCAGTGAAACCTCAAATAAAAGGGGTATATAAACATTTCTTTCTCTCTTATTTACTACCTTTAAAAGGATATCATTAACCAGTCTCAAAGGGTAGCCCCTCTTTAAAAACATATCTTTTAAGGTATCGCATTCATCTAAAAAGTCTTCTGAAAGTGATACCATACGGTCAGCCCGTACAAACTCTCCCTTAATAATAGCTTTTTTCTGTTTCTGGGGGTGGATGCTACTATAATGAAGTAATGAATTTGAATGTGTCCTTTCGATATATTTTAGCTATAAACCTACTATTTTGGTAATCCTTAATTAATTTAATATCAAGGAAGGCTATCTCATGCAAGTTAAATGAATATGTAAAATCTTAAAAATGAAGTGGTGGAATCTAAATATCTAATAAAATCACTAATAAGGGCATAGGGATCATCCCATAAAATAAAAAGGTCGTCAAGGAATCGTGTATAATAATAAACATGCTTGTAAAAGTCAGAAGGAAACAAATATTTCTTCTCCCACTGTAAAATCACTATGTTAGCATAAAGACCACCACACGCAGAACCCATAGCTACCCCTTCTTGTTGTAAAAAAATCTTCTTATTAAATAAAATAAAATTGTTCTTAAGGACCGTCTCCATCAACTGGGTGTACATTATTACATCAAAATAGTTTATTTTATTTTCATATAAAAATTCATTAAACCATTCTAACCCCTCCTGGTGGGGAATTACTGAATAAAGATCCTTTATATCAACCATTACTAACATATAGGAGCCTTCAAAGGATATGTGATTAATATCTTTTAAGTAGCTCCATGAGTCTTTACATATATGTGACTCTTGCTGCACACATTTCTTTAACTTAAAATCTAAGTATTTTGCCAGGGGTTGTGTAATTGACCCCTTAGAATCAACTATGGGTCGCATGGATGGTTGTGATATGTTCTTATGTAGTTTTGGGAGACCAAATATTACTGCTAGTTTAGGATACATAACAGTCAAATAATTCAAAATGTCCATATCAATAAAACCATCAATAAATAGGTCCTGTAATTCATTTTTAATTTTTGAATAGGCACCATTTACCTCACTGATGGATGATCTTCTGTATGCTTTTCCTTCCAATATGAACAACATTTTTCTATTATAGTCCTCCAGGTTCATAATAGCAACCCCCCCACCCTTATTGGGTTTCATAATTCTGATTGTATCAAGCAATCCATCAATTTCTTTTATAAGAATACCTTCTTGGATATTGTAACCCTCCCCGTTACAATAGGTGGAAAGTGCACTCCTAATATCTAATTCACATATTTTCTCAAATAGGGTGATCATAGGGTGCAAGGGGGGGGGGTTATATGTGCTAGATATAGATAATGAGCTGGTGGGTTGAATAGGGAAGGAATTCTGAAATAAAATGGTACAGGCCAACACGGAAGGACTGTGGCTGACCAAGTTCGCAGATGACTGCGAACTGGGCGCCATAATCGACCCTCCAGCCGACACAAGCATCCTCCAAAAGGGCCTCATAGAAACAGACAACTGGTGCCAGAGCCATGGCCTCAAGCTAAACGCCAAAAAGTGTATAGTCATCCCCTTTGGCAAAAACAAAGTGCCCACAAATTACCACATAGGTGGTAATCCATTAAGTACAGAAGAAGTAATTGGGGACCCAAGTTGATAGCAATCTCTCATTTGACAACCACGTGGCCAAAGTGGTTAGAAAAACACTTTATATAGCCCACCTAATCATGAAGGGATTCACATCTAGATCAGGGGAGGTCATCGTGCCTCTTTACTCATCCCTCATCAGGCCCATAATGGAGTACAATGCCCCTTTTGGGATGTACCTTACCAGACACCTGCAGCAACTGGAAAGACCCCAAAAGTACCTCACCAAGAGGATCAAAGGGCTCAAACAGATGCCATATGCTGCCCAGTTAAAGAAACTCCAGCTCTACTCAGTGGCATACTGCCTGCTCAGAGGCGATCTGTGCCTGACGTATAAAGCCATGTCCAACCCGGAATTAATGGACATGCTGCACCTCAGAAAATCCAAATCCCATCGAGCTACACACTCGAGAGACTTGAACCTCAGCTCTGAAATAAATAGGACATGCTGGAGGGACAGATTCATAACCCAGAGGCTCCCTTCACTCTGGAATAAAATCCCAGTCCAGGTTAGGCAGAGTCCCTCATTTCCTCTCTTCAAGAGGAATCTTGATGAGTAGATGGGGGATCATAGGTTTACCCCGGGTATCACTTCTGTGTCACTGTTAGACAGAGGCACAGTATACTAACCTCGAAAAAGGGCATAGCAAAATTAATTTAAAATGGGTGGCGAAAGCCAAACACACTCTGGCTAGGCTTATAAATGCCCTAGGGCAGATAGCCTAGTATGAACCTATGAACCTAAAACCTTAACATTTATTTTACGGGTATACAATTTCAGGTCCATCAAGGTTTGTGATATGTTACTACGTTGCCATGGGACATAATTAAACCCTTTAGAAAAAACAACACATTGTTCTTTATTAAATTCAAGGTTTGAAAAATTATAAACCTTAAAATCACCCATGCTGTTAGTTAAAATACAGCAAGTGGGTAAAAAATGGTCTCCACTACTTGTACATCATCAATGACTGTATTGTTCTGCATAAAACATATTTCCTGTTCGAACATTTCCTGTTGCGGAAGTTCCCTCCACCCTTGTAGTTGTTCAACCCCCCCCTGTTCCATTGGATGTTGTTGTGGTGATGGGCTACATAATTCACCCCCCCTCAAGTTCACTTGGGGGGGTCTTGTTTTTCAGATGTTCCAAACGTCTTAAAGGGAGGGGTATTCTTCCTCATCTAAAAAATATTCATCATTTATCTTGGTCGTGTGAAAAATGGGTCTGGGGAACATCCTTAGTATTTACCATCCCATTTTCAGATGCATTATATTTGTTACCCCATTCCTGGGATGGTGGGGGTTTAGGGTATGCAATGCCATTACTGTACTCCATTTTGTCACTGTTTAACTTTTTCATCTTACGGTATTTTATATGGTTACTTAAATCATCTATACTTTTAAAAATTCTAAAATGCTCACATCTAAAATATGCATACTGTCTGTATGTAGAAATTGCTGTATCCAGTTCAGTAGCTCTGTCCATTAATTCATTAATCATTTTTTCATTGTTAGATAGTCAGTTTCATATAGTCAAAGCCATGTTTATCAAATAACGCAGCTAATTCAAGAAAAAAATCAGAATCAGATTTTAAGCCACTAGGATACCTCCACATTCATAACCCTTTAGGTACAGTTTTTTCTTTGAGGCATTCTATAAAATAAGCATTGTGCATTTGTAAACGTTTTATCTTAGATAAATAATATTCAAACTCTTCTAAAAGTAAATGTAAGCTTTTATTACCAGTCTCATTTTGGTTTACTTGTCCATTTTGTAGGGAAATAGTGGCAGAAATCCAGTCTTAACTGTGGTACTGTATTCAGGCCTTGTGTACCAGAAAAAATGTCAGCAGTTCGTTGTCCACAAGGAATAGAGCTTGTGGGACTCGTAGCTAAATTAGGCATAAAAGTAGAAGACAAATTAATGTTGCTAAGACCAGATGCTCCAGCAGTACAAGTTTTTAAGCTAGAAAGATGGTTCAAAGAGCTCTGTGAGTTGGAAGACGCCATTTCTCCTCCTTCCAAGGTAGTTGCAGAGCATTTTACCTAATTTGGGGGCTTGAGAGTCAGGGAATCCACTGTGTGAGAAAGAGACAAAATAATGTTAGTTAAATCTGCTACAGCATGTTGTAAAGTACTGAAATCAGTACTTTTAACAGGAGGTTCGTTGGGAGTTGATGGTATCTTCCACATCTGCCATGACAAACAGTAAGCACCAAAAGACAGAAAGAAACTACTGACCAAACTGCAGAAGTGTGCGAACCAAATACTCCACAATAAAACCACTGGTATATCGATGCTGTAGAAAATGCTGGTAGTCCACAAAGTAAAGCAAAAAAGTTTATTGTAAGACAATAGAAAGCTGGTAAGCGCTTTCGTCCTCAACAAAATAACTTCATCAGACAAATTAAAATCAAACACAGAACACATTTTAAAGACTCCCTTTGTGCTTCACATGATAGTAGCCACTCCCCATAAGTAACAAAAATTTAAAAGAGCAATACAAACTGTGATGTCAATGACAAAATGTTAAATAAGTACGTTACTAGATATAAAAAATATAGAAAATATATAAAAAGATCATCCACTTCACAATTTTTTAAAAGAGCAATGAGTAAATATAAATAAATGTATCTTTTTTATATTTTTTCTATATATAAAAGGAAACCGTGCATGAAGGAGGAGAAAAGGCGGAGGAGGGAAGGATCGAATATTGCACCAGTGAAGAGATGGACATCTACTGTTATGGTAAGATGCTACACAATTGTACTATATCCTGCCATATCACGGTTGCAGTACTCTTTGCTAATGAGAGAGTACAGAAGCTCAAGAGGAAACCTGGGAGGAGGAAAGCCCAGATGAGCCCTCAAGAAAACCATGCAGGATAGCTCTGGCAAAGCCAGCTCTTGCCATCTAATTTGTAATGCTTAGTAAAAGTGTGGACATGGGTCCAAGAAGCAGCCTCAAGGATGTAATTGGTATCCAAGCCTTTGAAAAAAGTACCAGAGGAATCCACAACCCTGGTATGATGTGCCTTTACAGAAACAGAAAGGCATTTCTCATGAAAGGAGTAACAACGGCCATAAGAGAGCCATGAAGAAAAATTTGCTCAGACTTGCGAATGATCTTGGTGTTATGTTATCTGAGCTATGTAATTCCAAGATATGAAGAAGCTTGGAAAAAGTGGGCAAATTAATAGGCTGATTAAGAGACTGTTCATTAACCACCTTGGGCATAAAAGATGAATTAGTATGAAAAGGCACCCTGTTCCTATGAAAACCTAAAAAAGGAGGGGCAGCTATAAGTGCCTGAAGCTCAGACACCCTCCTAGTTCAAGTAAGGGCCAAAAGAAGAATGGTCTTCCATGTACAGTGCTGCAAGGAAGCTGAAGCTGCAGGCTCAAAAGGAGCCCGTGTCAATTTTTCAAGAATAAGATTAAGGATCC
Organism: Protopterus annectens; assembly: GCF_019279795.1. Taxonomy (NCBI): domain Eukaryota; kingdom Metazoa; phylum Chordata; order Ceratodontiformes; family Protopteridae; genus Protopterus; species Protopterus annectens. Next base: position 290,524,625 of record NC_056726.1, on the reverse strand, counting down.
AAGAAGGAGAAATAGGCTTCCTTTGAGGCCTAACATGAAGGACACCTTTAAGAAATTGTTTGACCTCAAAACCTAGAGGCCAAAGGAGAAGTCAAAGGCAGACAAGCAGAAATAGCTGAAAGATGAGCTTTAACTGAAGAATAAGCCAGTCCATCATAGAGCAATTCACACAAATAAGAGAGAAGTAGAGGAGCCTCTACAGAAAATGGGTCCTGGTTACGAGCAAGGCACCAGACTGAAAAATCTCTTCCATTTAGAGATTCACAATTTCCTGATAGTGAGTTTCCTGGCCTCCTGCAGGACCCAAAACACGTCTTCAGAAAAGAGGTGCCTAAACGGGATAAAAACCCTATCACCCACAGTGTCAGTTGAAGAGTGGACATATGAGGATGAATGAGAGACTCCTTGTCTTGTGCAAGTAGGTCCACCTTGTGTAGGTCCATGTTGTGAAGTAACTTGTGGTGATTGCCCTTAGCTAGGTGCAGAAGAAGGGGGAACCAGTGCTGTCTGGGCCAAAAGGGAGTCCCCAGCAAGATTTTAGGAGAATCTTGTTCTGTCTTGAGCAGCACCCTTGGTATGAGAGGAAGGGGAGGGAAGGCATAGTGAAACATCCCCTTCTAAGAAAAAGACTGGGCATCTACCTTCCATGTCAGAGTACTTGGGACTCTGGTGCAAAAGAGAGGAAGTTGTCTGTTCAGAGGGAGGCAAAAAGGTCTACCTGAGAAGTACCCCATTGGTGGACAGTGCCCAAAACCACATCCCTGTGAAGTGTGTGTGTGTGTGTGTGTGTGTGTGTGTGTGTGTGTGTGTGTGTGTGTGTGTGTGTAAAGGTAGGACCCCCCCCCCCCAGCTTGTTGATGTACCACATCACTGTAGTATTGTCTGTAAAGATTTTGAGAGGTTCTGGAACAAAGCGTATGGAAGACCTGAAGAGCAAGGAGGAGAGCTCTCATCTCCTTAATGATGTTATGGTCCTCTGTCTGAATGGACCAAAGACCCTGAACCTTCAGAAGGCTGAAATAAACTCCCCAAACTGTGTCTGAGGCATTCAAAAAAAGTTCCTGAAGGGGATTGGGGGCTGAACCTGTGGCTTAAGACATGGAAGAAGAGGAACTAGAAAGTGCTGAAGCCAGACTGATTTTAGGAAACACTGTAGCTTCCTCGTATGGAGTCTGGCTAGAGGAAGCATAGGAATGCTGGAAGCCATGTAACCTAGATCCCGTAGGAACTACTTGGCTGTAACAGAGAACTTGGGAAGAAGGGACTGAAAAAATGCATTTGGAAGCAGAGCCTTGGATAGTGGTAGGAAAACCAGAATAGCAATGGGCTGGAACCTGCACCTGAGAAAAACATGATCCTGAGAAGGAGTCAGGAAAGATTTCTGGAAATTTTTTGTAAACACTAGACTTTGTAAGAGGCAAATAGCATAGTGGAAGTGCTGAATCAGTCTCTGGGAGGAAGCTTGAATGAGCAGGTTGTTCAAGTAAGGAAAAATTTGAATCCCCCTCATCCTGCAAAAGGCAGTCACAGGAGCGAGGCATTTGGTAAAGACTCTGGGGCACTAGAAAGGCCAAGGGGCAAAGCGGAGAACTGAAAATACAAGGAAGAGACAGAAATGCAAACGTTTCCTGAAAGGGGACTGAATAGGAATGTGACTATAGGCATCCTTGAGATTCATAGAGACCAGGAATGCCTGCGGAAGAAGAAGAGGAAACCTAGTCTGAAGGGACAGCTTTTGAAAAGAGGGGATTTTTCCAAAAGGTGTTGAGCTGAGAAAGGTCTAGAATGGGCCTCCAAGTGCCTTCTTTCCTGGGTACCAAAAACATTCTGGAAGAAAACCCCTTTCAGGAGCAGAAACTGCTTTGATGGTGTCTTGAGACAAAAGGCCCTGAAATACCTCCGGAAAAATGGCAGCTCTTCCTGAGGAGTTTGAGGAATGCTTAGAAAGGGAGGAAGGGATTTCCACACCATGAAATATCCCTGATGAATGATGAACAGAACCCAAGAGGTCCTGAGTGATCCTTAACCAATTATGAAGAGACAGGGAACGACTAAGACTGACAAAGGAACCTGACCTCAGGTGAAAGATAGTCCAATAGAACCTGGTTTGTCTGGAAAAGGAGACTTCTGAGTAGTAGGATTCTGAGTAGATTTAGCAGGAGGGCTCCATCTAGAAACTTTTTTATCTTTGGGAGGAGGGCAAGATGGTCTACTGACAAAAGGTGGGCTTGGAAGGATAATTCCTCTAAAATTTAGGAATGGGGAAACAAAAATATATTTAAACTCCTGCAAGGCTTTACCCTTTTCCTGCAGGGACTTAAAAAGCTGTGCAGTTGCAGAACCAAAGACATTTTTTATTTATCAAGAGGAGCATCCATCAGTTTAGCTTTAATATCATCAGGTAAAGCACTGGAGAGGAACTAGGCTCGACTACTGATAATCCAAATTAAAATTTACTATAAAAACATCATAACCCATCATGTTAATTGACTATTAAAAACAATTAAACTTCAGTAAATAGTTATAGCAACACAGAATGTGACCATATCAGCAAAACAGAAAATTAAAAGGAATAAAACCATATGTTAAACTATTACCATAGCTGTTTTTAATAACCTTGTAAATATATTTGAGAAATATTTAAACCTAAACCAATCACTGCAAACATATTTAAAAACATTTCTAAAAACAATATATATACTGTCCTACAGCACCATCTAGTGTCCTAAAAGCAGCATTTTTAATTTAGTTATTTATTTATTTGTTTGTGTATTTAACATTTGTTGACTGGGAAAGTCCAACTAGGACAGAGCTTATTTTCAGCAGAGGCCTGGGGAGAAACTCTCCATTACATCTAACTCTCTCAGATACACAAAGTGCTCAGAGAGATCCAGACATAGCATGTATCAAAAATAAATGTAACAATATGCATATGTACGATTATAAGAAAAGGGGTGATAAAGGCGTAACAAAACACACTTCACATACACGCTCAATATTTTGTGTGTGTGTATGTATGTACGTATATGTGTGTATATATATATATATATATATATATATATATATATATTGTGTTATCTATAAATAAAAAGATAATCATAGCTTAGCTGCTCTTGGTTTTAAAATAGGGGCTAAAGACACATTTTCATTAAGCCCCTGGTGTGCTATTGGCTTCCATTGTAAGCTACCAGTAGATCTCTCTGTATTCTAGTTTAGTCTCTCAGGCCCACCTGACATGAATTGGAACTTTTACCAATACAAAAAATAAAAATTTAGCATGTGTACAAAGCAAGGTGTGTCATTCTTAGTTTTCACATCCATAATGGTGCTTGTAAATTCTTCTTTTAAGTATACGCACAGTCTTTCCTATATAAAAATTGTTGTAGCTCTCAAACTGAGCAATATAAATCACCCCAACACTTGTACATTTTATAAGTTCTACCTGTAATATGTATGTCCCTACCCTTAATGTACACTGATCCTCACTGTTTCATATACAACAGTACCATATTTAAAAGTTCCCATTTTCTTGTTACTTAAGCGTATTCCTTTTATTCCTATTTTGATCCAGTAAATCCTATTCCTTTTATTCCTATTTTGATCCAGTAAATCCTTAATACTCATCCCCTTCCTAAAAATAACAAACCTATTCCATTCTGTAGTAGTAGTATTTGTAATAATATTACTGTTACCATTAAAGTCTATTATAATAGCCCCTTATATTCAACCTTCTTGTGATTAAAAAAACATTATTCTGATCAATTTTGTGTCCAGGTGAGCTGTTTTTCTTTCTTAAAAGGGTAGGGGCAAATGTATATTACTGGTAGAACTTACACCGACTGTAATAGTGTTGAGGTGACTTATATTGCTCAGTGTGAGAACTGTGGCACTTTTATATAGGAAAGACTGAGTGTAGCTTAGGAGGAGAATTTATGAACACCTTTATGATGTGAAAACTAAGAATGAGAAAAATGTGTTAAGTAAATGCACCTTGGTTTGTACTTGAGCTTATTTTTTGTACTAAAAGAGGTTCCAATTGATGTTTGGGTGGTGGGGGGCACTGGTAGAGTATGGTCTATTGGCAGCTTACAATGGAAGCGAATAAACACCAGGGCTAATTTTTTAGGCATGTTTGTAGTGATTGTTTTATTTTTAAATATCTATCATATATATTTATAGGTTATTAAAAACTGATATGGTAATAGTTTATTTAATATATGGTTTTATTCCTTTTAGTTTTCTATTTTGCTGATATGGTTATTTACTTATTCTGTGTTGCTATGACTATTTATTGAAGTTTAATTGTTTTAATTGTCAAACATGATGGGTTATGATTTTTTATAATAGTTTAATTTGGATTATCGGGAGTCGAGCCTGGTTCCTCTGCATTGCTTTTGTGGCTGGTCATTGATTGCTGCACTTTGTGTGGCTTAAGCATTGTTTTCCTGTTTGGTATGAGGTTGGTCAGCAGGTGAAAGTTGGAGGCTAGGCCAAGAATAATGTCTCAACACATAACCAAAGGTAGCGGCCCTAGAAAAAGCATCAGCTGCATCATAACTACATTTAATAGAATGGTGAGCCAGTTGAGAAGAATAGCCCAACAGAAAGAGGGACAAAACCTTCTCATCAGAATCAGGAAGTTCAGAAATGACCTGATGGGCCTGAGAAAGAAGAGCTAAGACATACCTGGTCATCTGGGGTCTGATGGCCTGAAAGGCTGGAGTAGCAGCAGTGTACACCTTTTTGTCTGGCTGTTCTATGGCCTTACTGTCCTTGTCAAAAGGAAGCAGTTTAGTAGAAGGCAGTAGTTTGGAAAGTTTGTCAGAGGAGACAGACCCAGCAGAGGGGTCAGCAGAAGTACATTTGTAAAGAAATTTGCAGTCATCAGGAACCTTATAAAACATATCCGGCTTTATAGGGGCTGTAGGCTGGGAATTTGGAGGCAGAGTAGCTGCTGAAAACATATCAAACAGGGCAGCAGGGATCAGAGGGCTTAGGAGACTTCATTTGGAGGAGTTCATAATACTGCTTCTGGACTTCAGAAACCTGAGTACAGTCCCATTTAAAAAAAATCCATCATACGAGACATAGTATCCCCAAAAGAAATTTCATCAAAGGGAGAATCTGGACTAATGGAGTCCTCCTCCTCCTCAAAACCATAGTCCAATGGAGAAGGAATCTGGGGAGTCGGCCAAGGGCTCTTCTCCAGAGTTCAGTTCCTCATCAGAAGAGTCATACCCCCTACGCTTAAGAGGAGTAGATGACTGGGGGGGGGGGCAGGAAAATAAACTCCCTGAGGGGGGAGCTTCAAGGCCATGAGTGCATTAAACTTCTGTGTAAAATCCTGCCTTTCATGCTGGGGATTCTTAGGAGCAGGGGAAATATGTTTTGTTTTCTGCTTCTTTTTCAAGGGAATGTGAGCCATAAAGACCTTAGGGGGT